>NC_065920.1:56744907-56801436 GCF_024586455.1 Bactrocera neohumeralis | reverse complement strand
GAATGTATAATCATGTCTTTATAGCTTATAATTCAATGTATTTTGTTCATTACAAAAAAATTATCTTTTTTCGTATTTTTACTCTTCTTTCCTTACATTTTTAGGGAACTTTCATGACTTTTTGGATTCTAACACGTGAAAAAGCATCTCATCTTCCATCCGAATCAACTAAAAGTGAAAATTGATTTTTTGACACCTAAATTTCCCTTTCCGTAGACCAGGTCACATATGCAGACAGTGTGTCCGTTCAGGTGTTAGTCCTATTCAAGGATAAGTACTATCCATCTACTTTAGTGGTCATTCAATTATTCATTATTTTTAAGTTATTATAGTTTATTTCTTAAATTTACATATGACATATTAATTACGACAGTAACACTAACAAACAACATCAATCATTTAATGCTATATCATGAAAAATATTTTTTGTTAGCCCATTTTTAGCGAGCACAAACAAACTGGTTGGCCGCGTGAAATACATGGTGTACTCAAATCTAAGCCACAAATAGACATCGTTTGGCCTTCGGATATGTTGATAGTCATTGCAAATGCCAATCTAATCGGAAACTGAATTCGTTTGAATTGAATTGGCACATCTGTAGGTATGCTAGAACGTGGTATTAATATGTTTTCACTGAACTTGCCATTGAAAATGCTGGCTTCGTTAACGTTTTCATCAACTTTCGAATAACTAATTGCGTACCGTTGCACAGCCATCCGGGCTTAAATTACGAAGCAAGATAATTGGAGATCCAACCTTCAATAGTAAGTTATGCGGTGGCATGCCTGACAAATCCAGTGAGTTCAAAAATTCTGTGGAAAATTGACAGCTTCGCTGGCATCGCAAACTCGCATGTTTTGCTGCTATAATAGCTCTTTCTGCAAGCCCCTCATGATTTATGTACTGTGTGTGTACATCGGGAAATATTTGTTCAATGGGAGTATCTTGCAAATCAGCTGTACTTTTTCAACATTACGCTACAATGGAGATGACTTTAAACAAGCGTTGATGTCATCAACGTATGTGGAACGTGGAATGATGGAAGTGTTTGTCTTGAATCACCTGAAAGCACCAACAGAGTGTCGCCAAATAGTTTGTCGTTGTTTTTAATATCTTTCAATGTACTGTTCTACGCCTCAATTAAATGTTTGTGTGCCATAGTACATTCATCCCAGATGATAATTTTACACTGTTTCAGCACGGTGGCCGTGGACGATTGTTTTTTAATGTTACATACTGCGTCAGGGTTATTTTGAAGATTTAGTGGCAGCTTAAATACTGATTGAGCTGTTCTGTCAAAATTGCCGCAATGCCCGACTATGCAATGTCAAATGCCAATGCGATGTCATTATTTGATGGTATTTCAGCAAGAATTAGTGATACATTCCTTTTGCTAGTTCGACCCGGTGCATCCAAAACGAAGAACCCACCTTGTCCTGCTGAAACGGCGAGCAAAATGCCGTCAAAAATGGTTCTTTATTCTTCATTCATTATTTGGACATTGCGAGTAATAATCGCTGTCATTTCCACAATGTTGTACTGCAGATGTTAAATACTATTGCCCATTCACTTTACGTATACTTGTATCTTGAAATGATAATGGGCCAGTAACATTAACCAACAACAGTCGAAGATAAAAGCACTCAGTGTGTCTTGTTATAAAAAAAAAATAAAAACAAAAACTTTCGTCTAAAAATTAAAAAAAACAAGTAAGGAAGGGCTAAGTTCGGGTGTCACCGAACATTTTATACTCTCGCTTGATAAAGTGATAATCGAGATTTCATTATCCGTCATTTACATATTTTTCAAATACCGTATTTGTGTAAAGTTTTATTCCGCTATCATCATTGGTTCCTTATGTACATATATATTATACAGAGAAGGCATCAGATGGAATTCAAAAATGCGCTATATAGGAAGAAGGCGTGGTTGTGAACCGATTTCACCCATATTTCGTACATGTCATCAGGGTGTTAAGAAAATATTATATACCGAATTTCATTGAAATCGGTCTAGTAGCTCCTGAGATATGGTTCTTGGTCCATAAGTGGGCGGCGCCACGCCCATTTTCAATTTTTAAAAAAAAGCCTGGATGCAGCTTCCTTCTGCCACTTCTTCCGTAAAATTTAGTGTTTCTGACGTTTTTTATGAGTCGGTTAACGCACTTTTAGTGATTTTCAACATAACCTTTGTATGGGAGGTGGGCGTGGTTATTATCCGATTTCTTCCATTTTTGAACTGTATATGGAAATGCCTTAAAAAACGGCTCTGTAGAGTTTGGTTGACATAGCTATAGTAGTTTCCGAGATATGTACAAAAAACTTAGTAGGGGGCGGGGCCACGCCCACTTTTCCAAAACAATTGGGTCCAAATATGCCCCTCCCTAATGCGATCCTTTGTGCCAAATTTCACTTTAATATCTTTATTTATGGCTTAGTTATGACACTTTATAGGTTTTCGGTTTCCGCCATTTTGTGGGCGTGGCAGTGGGTCGATTTGGCCCATCTTATTCTTATGGAGCCAAGGAATACGTGTACCAAGTTTCATCATGATATCTCAATTTTTACTCAAGTTACAGCTTGCACGGACGGACGGACGGACAGACGGACGGACAGACAGACATCCGGATTTCGACTCTACTCGTCGCCCTGATCACTTTGGTATATATAACCCTATATCTGACTCTTTTAGTTTTAGGACTTACAAACAACCGTTATGTGAACAAAACTATAATACTCTCGTTAGCAACATTGTTGCGAGAGTATAAAAAATTAAGGATTGATAAGGGTTGATTATCCCTTGGATGCAAAATGGATAGTAGCCGATCCTCAGACCTACTGAATACGCATATCAAATTTGGTAAAAGTCGGTAAAGCCATTTCGGAGGAGTACGGTAACAAACATTGTGACATGGAAATTTTATGTATTAGATATAGATATATAGTGTGCCACAGTAAATGGCTGTAAAACTTAATGTGATATTAATCATATACCGATGCTTTAATCGTAAAATTGTAGCACTTGCATACTTGTATAGATGTGTTTGTTAATGTCTGTTTAAACGAGTTAAGCCTCCTCCCACTCTACCTGGAAAAAACTGGCGCACCCTAGCAAGACAGTACAATACACTACAGCCGATGACACCATAACGCAACACCAACTCAACTCACCATGCCTGTATAACCCACTCAACAAAAAGGATGGACAATGGGATGGCAGATCCATACGTTATACATCGTTACACACAACCGTGCTTACATTCACTATCTACATTCGTTCTTTTTTTTATACAAGTATTTTCACATACGCGGCGCTACGTAAATCCCTCCTGCGATCCCACAGGGGTCCGGTGTGCAACTTACATACAGCCTGCTCCGTACACCTACATACATTCTTCGTCCACATATAATTTATAATTTTTTATAAGAATTAAATTACATTAAATGGTTGAACACATTAAATTATATTAAATGACTAGCTGACCCCGCATACGTTGACCTGCGTGAAATTATGTGTTTTGAAATGAAAAGAAAGTTGAATTTACGTTGGAAATATCAATAGCAACCGATGGTATTAGCAATCGTCGTTTTTCGGGTGGATTATGTAAACTCGTCCTAAGGAATTAGTAGAGAACAAACCTGGATGTCAATCCATGTATAATATCAACGCATTTCCGAATAGAGCAATGTGCTCGCAAACGAATCACTGAGGCAAGTTGAGAAAAAACTCGTCAATGTAAATTTTGTTGTTGGAAGTGTTTCCGCTGGCTGTACTGTATTCTCTGGGTTGAAAAATACTCTTTAGCCATTCTCCAAATGAACTGCGAGACGCACAACAGTCGAAAAACGTTCATGAATTGCAAAAGTAAATACCCTACAAAGCGCTTTATTGCAATTCACGTATCGACCGTATCGTTCAAGACAAATATTGATATGAGTTTTGAATGTGAATTAGACAACAGTGGAGAGTATAGTACGATCCATATGTTGTCAACTTCGATATTCACTACTCTAAGTTGTATGGTCGTCTGATAAGCTACGACGATAGAGTGGATATCCATGATTTCCAGTTTATTTATTGTTAGACATACAAACCGAAGTGGGATTGTGGTGTCCGCAAGGTCCATGAACCATATTGGTTTTCATCACTTCGTTTAATACTGGATCTTTCTCTACATCAGGAATTTCCGCAGAAATGATTTCATCCATTTGATCTTTGTTTGTACGTCTGGTTGGTGGCATTGTTAAAAACGAAAATCCAACTGAAAATAAAATGATCTCATATTTTTTCTGTTTAACCATGTATACCAAATTGTAATATTGTGTAGTCAGCAAAAGTTACCAAAAATCGATATAAGGTGAATTTAACTTACCGTGATTAAAAAGCACTTATTAGCAAACAAAAAACTTCTTAGTCTTTAAAACAAAACGAACTTTATCAAAAACTTAATAAAATTTACATGAAAACAGATTACCACAATTTTTTTTTTTAATTGAATGACGTTGACATTTAAATTGAATTACGTTTACATTTGTTACGCGCGTTTTTTAAAATATGCAAAATGAAATGTATATTTTTCAATCTTTCTGAGAGATTTTCTTAATATTTTTTTCCCTAAGAACCTTGTACAGAGTATTAGAAAACTACAAAAAAAAAAATCAGCCAAATCGGTTCAGCCATTCACGCGTGATGCCGTAACAACGCACTCGTTGTCCTGCGTGAAATTATGTGTTTTGAAATGAAAAAAAAGTTGAATTTACGTTGTGTTAAAAATCATTTATTTTCGATTTTTCTAAATTTTTTCAATGTCACGCAGTTTGATAAGCAACATTTTTTGGTTTCTATTCCGGTGTGTAAATGTACAGAGAAGATGGGGAACTCAGGAACTCGGGAAAACCCATGCAATCGTAGTTACGATAATTTGGCCAATTTGGCATAAACATTCGTGATGAGTTCATAATTCGTTGAAGTGAATTGACAAAAGGGAGGTGGAATTGATATCAAACCACTGGAACAGAAATTTGCCTATTTCCAATTCCTAACGAATACGATGTAAAATGTCTTCGGCAATGTACTTTTGTTCGTGTTCCATAATTGACGCGGATTTGAAGGCTGACATGTCGAAATGACCATCGCGAAAAGTGTGCGCAATGACTCAAATCAAACTGAACGATGTACATTTGTTAATAGCAACCGAAGTTATTAGCAATCGTAGTTTTTCGGGTGGATTATGTAAATTCATCCTAAGGAATTAGTTGAGAACACACCTAGATGTCAATCTATTGGTTGGCATTGCTTTCTGCGTACCAATTTCTTCGGCGATGCATTCCATGCATAATATCAAGGCATTTCCAAATAGAGCAATGTTCTCGCAAACGAATCACTGACGCGAGTTGAGAAAAAACTCGTCAATGTAAATTTTGTTATTGGAAGTGTTTCCGCTGGCTGTACTGTATTCTCTGAGTTGAAAAACACTCTTTAGCCATTCTCCAAATGAACTGCGAATCGCAGAACAGTCGGAAAAATCGATTTCACCAAACTACAATATCAAACATTGGCATGAGTTTTGAATGTGAATTAGACAATTGTGGCGAATATGGTACGATCCACATGTTGTCGACTTCGATATTCACTACTCTAAGTTGAATGGTAAATGTCATGCCATTGTCGTCTGATGAGCTACGACTATAGAGTGGATATCCATCATTTCCAGTTTGCGTTTCCGAAAGAAAAGCAGGTGGATAGTGTTTCGTGCATTTATTGCAAGTGGGATTGTGGTGTCCGCAAGGTCCATGCACCATATTGGTTTTCATCACTTCGTAGAATAATGGATCTTTCTCTGCATGAGGAATTTCCACAGAAATGATTTCATCAATTTGATCTGGTGTAACCACCTCAACAGAGTACATCCAGCATCAGACTGCACCATACTTATATATTCAATATATATATTATACATACGTTGCTTCAAGATAAAGTCCATCAAATATCGTAGCTGTTGTTTGAAAAATCTTGCTGTATTATCGTGATGATCGCTTGCTGATTGACAGCGATCCATAATTCCACACATATGCCATCGCATCCTGGGAGTCTCATGTAGTTCATGTTGATACGTTGATAGCAAAAAGAACGCCGACCGATATTAGCGCGATGTCTTTGTTGCCTCGTAACAAATTTCAATCTGTAATTGATCACTTCGTTTGAAACACACATAAAGTTTTCACTGAACAATTTTCAATAATTTTTCTTTTAAATAGCCGGAATAAAACAGCAAGCGACCGAAATTGAAAGATTCAAATAATTTACAAAACAAAATATTGAAAAACAAAACAAAAAAGGATTGTATGAAAAGTCACTTTTTGGAAATTTCCAATTTTTCGACTTTTCCTAATGAAAAGTATATGTTTGTTTTTATATCTAACCCTTTCCAGATCCACAGCGAACAACTTGTGATTTCATGAAGATTGGTTCCGCCGTTCTCGTGCGTTAGCGTTACTAACAAACAAACAATCATTTTTACTTACATATGTACATATGTATGTATGTATGTATATACAAAATAAAACGTTTGTATGGGAAAAAGAAAAGGGCTGTTTTTAGGGGTTTTCCGGCAACTTTCGTAATTTTTTCTTACATAAGAACCTTCTCCTAATAATAACAAATACAACAAAAAAAAATCAGCCAAATCGGTTCAGCCATTCACGCGTGATGCCGTGACAACGAAAACGGTTTCATTTTTATATACATACATATGTATAAGATGTAAATTTTAACCAGTGTGCATTTTTATTAAATATAAGCATTGGTTAATACTTCTGTCTGCAAATTTGGTAAACATGGTGCCTCGAGCCGGATGACATTGGCCCTTCGAGCCGCTAAGAAAGGCACTATTTGGAAAAAAAAAACAAAAAAAAACAGATTCAAGCGGCAAAATAATCATAAAGTGACATATACAAATATACAAAAATATAATAAAATAAAAGGTGCGGTGACATACATATATTAAAAAAAATGTTTCAAGGAAAAAAATATATTATAAAAAAAGTGGTGCATTGACGTATACATATATGTACATATATATACATATAAAAAAAAAACAGTTTGAAAAACGGATACCAAAATCAAAAAAAATTTTTACCATAATAAAAAAAAGGTAAATCGTGTGTGCAGTTCTAAAAAAAAACACATATACATACAATACAGTGCCAAAAACCAAAACCAAATAAAATTACCGAGAACCGGGCGCGAAATATTATGTATCACAAAAACATCCACACGGGCGCGAAGCTTAACATACTATACATGACTAAAATCTAATCTTTGTGAAAATTAAACATTAATAAACGTGAAGTAAACAATTAAAACCAAAAGGGCCAACCAACGAAAGGAAATTTACAACCACGGAACAAGGAACACCAAAAAGGAAAGAAAACGGACAGGAAGCAAATTGGACGCAGTGGCATAAACTACCCCCCAATATCTTGACCGTATATAAAGCCCTCAAAGACCCTTGAAGCGGCACAAAGTGAGTGTATCGACTCCATCTATTATTTTAAATAATTTGTACTTATTTGCATATATGTATGTTGAAAGTTACAGTTGATCTCTCTAAAAACTGTATACGATTCTGTTAATTTTAATAGAGCGGTTGCTACCAAACTGTTCGAACTTCCGGGACTCCGAAAACAGTTTGTTACACTACTTATGTACATGCAAATATATCTATGAACAGTATGTAGTATAATATATAATTATATATGTATATACTGGCATATACATACGAGTATCTGATAAAAATGCCTAGTTATGCTTACGTTTGTGTACACCCAAACACTCAAACTTTATAAAAAACAAGTAAGGAAGGGCTAAGTTCGGGTGTCACCGAACATTTTATACTCTCGCATGATAAAGTGATAATCGAGATTTCCATATCCGTCATTTACATATTTTTCAAATACCGTATTTGTATAAAGTTTTATTCCGCTATCATCATTGGTTCCTTATGTACATATATGTATCGGGTGATTTTTTAAGAGCTTGATAACTTTTTTTAAAAAAAAAAAACGCATAAAATTTGCAAAATCTCATCGGTTCTTTATTTGAAACGTTAGATTGGTTCATGACATTTACTTTTTGAAGATAATTTCATTTAAATGTTGACCGCGTCTGCGTCTTTCGAGCATTTCGGCCGGAATAGCCCGAATTTCTTCGGAAATGTTGTCTTCCAAAGCTGGAATAGTTGCTGGCTTATTTCTGTAGACTTTAGACTTGACGTAGCCCCACAAAAAATAGTCTAAAGGCGTTAAATCGCATGATCTTGGTGGCCAACTTACGGGTCCATTTCTTGAGATCAATTGTTCTCCGAAGTTTTACCTCAAAATGGCCATAGAATCGCGAGCTGTGTGGCATGTAGCGCCATCTTGTTGAAACCACATGTCAACCAAGTTCAGTTCTTCCATTTTTGGCAACAAAAAGTTTGTTAGCATCGAACGATAGCGATCGCCATTCACCGTTGCGTCCAACAGCATCTTTGAAAAATACGGTCCAATGATTCCACCAGCGTACAAACCACACCAAACAGTGCATTTTTCGGGATGCATGGGCAGTTGGCCACCAAGATCATGCGATTTAACGCCTTTAGACTATTTTTTGTGGGGCTACGTCAAGTCTAAAGTCTACAGAAATAAGCCAGCAACTATTCCAGCTTTGGAAGACAACATTTCCGAAGAAATTCGGGCTATTCCGGCCGAAATGCTCGGAAAAAGTTGCCCAAAAATTGGACTTTCCGAATGGACCACCTAAGACGCAGCCGCGGTCAGCATTTAAATGAAATTATCTTCAAAAAGTAAATGTCATGAACCAATCTAACGTTTCAAATAAAGAACCGATGAGATTTTGCAAATTTTATGCGTTTTTTTTTTTTTTAAAAGTTATCAAGCTCTTAAAAATCACCAAAATAGCGTTATATTGGAAGAAGGCGTGGTTGTGAACCGATTTCACCCATATTTCGTACATGTCATTAGGGTGTTAAGAAAATATTATATACCGAATTTCATTGAAATCGCTCTAGTAGTTCCTGAGATATGGTTTTTGGTCCATAAGTGGGCGACGCCACGCCCATTTTCAATTTTAAAAAACTGGGTGCAGCTTCCTTCTGCCATTTCTTCCGTAAAATTTAATGTTTCTGACGTTTTTTGTGAGTCGGTTAACGCACTTTTAGTGATTTTCAGCATAACCTTTGTATGGGAGGTGGGCGTGGTTATTATCCGATTTCTTCCATTTTTGAACTATATATGGAAGTGCCTGAAGGAAACGACCCTATAGACTTTGGTTGACATAGCTATAGTAGTTTCCGAGATATGTACAAACACTTAGAAGGGGGCGGAGCCACGCCCACTTTTCCAAAAAATTACGCCCAGATATGCCCCTCCCTAATGTGATCCTTTGTGTCAAATTTCACTTTAATATCTTTATTTATGGCTTAGTTATGACACTTTATAGGTTTTCGGTTTTCGCCATTTTGTGGGCGTGGCAGTTAGCCGATTTTGCCCATCTTCGAACTTAACCTTCTTATGGAGCCAAAAAATACGTGTACCAAGTTTCATCATGATATCTCAATTTTTACTCAAGTTACAGCTTGCACGGACGGACAGACGGACGGACAGACGGACGGACAGACAGACATCCGGATTTCGACTCTACTCGTCGCCCTGATCACTTTGGTATATATAACCCTATATCTGACTCTTTTAGTTTTAGGACTTACAAACAACCGTTATGTGAACAAAACTATAATACTCTCGTTAGCAACTTTGTTGCGAGAGTATAAAAAGCCAACTGTTTGTGCTGAATTGTTACATACAAGAAGTATTCCAAAGTAAACAGGACTCTTTGAATCTAGCGCCCCTGGTGGCGCCATCTATACGTCGACTGGTGCGTTAGACTCTGCTATCCTAATCGATTGTCCAGTGAGAATTTCATGACATTTTATTGATTGGAACTGAAGTTATTGAAATAGGTGCGAAAATGAACTTCGAACAAAGAGCCAACATTAAATTTGGTTTCAAAATTGGAAAAACTTTTCGGTAAAAGTTCATGTGATGAAACAAGTTTATGGCGATGATTGCCTATCTCGTAGCAGAGTGCACGAGTGGTTTCAACGTTTTCAAAGTGGTCGTGAGGACATAAATTACGATCAACATGTGGGCCAATCAAAATCCGTGATCATCGGAAATTCCATCGAAACTGTACATAGACTCATCAAAAATCAGCCGAAATCATTATTGAAATTCATGGAAATATAATTGAACTTCTCCAAATCATCGATTTATAGCATTTTGATTGCACAAATTGACTGACGACCAAAAATTGCTCAGAATCCAACATTCGAAGGACGATTATTTGACAAAAATCACACTTTAACCTTTAACCACTCCCCGTATTCACGTGATATGGCACCGTGCGACTTCTTCCTTTTCGGAAAAATGCATTTGCCCATGAAAGGAAAGCGTTATTCAGACGTAGAGACCATTGAAAAGGCTTGCACCTGCAAACTGGCGGCCTTACCGGCCAACTAGTTAAAAGACTCGTTCGAAATGCTTTTGGACCATGCAAAAAGCTGCATTGAAGCAGAAAGAGACTATTTAAAATACAAAATACATTGATTTTGGCGAAAAACCATTTATTCTGTCTATACCCTGAACAGGGTATATTAAGTTTACCACGAAGTTTGTAACACCCAAAAGGAAATATCGGAGACCCTATAAAGTATATACATATATAAATGATCAGTATGTTGAACTGAGTCGATTTAGCCATGTTCGTCTGTCTGAATATATAGGAACTAGTCCCTCAGTTTTTTTTTTTCATTGTTATGATTTTTTACGTGGCGGGTCCCAAACCCAGTGCACAACCCTGCGGAAAGGATGTTTCGCCTTCTCACGTTAGCTCGCCTTCGAACGGATGTTCTTAGGCTACCCAGAGGATACTTGGTCAAAGACCGGAAGTCGTGAGCTGCTTGAGCCATGTGTAAAAAATCGTTTCTGGCCACTCCCAAGTGAATGGCGATCAAAGAACTTTCCTCACTTGCGTGAACTTCTACACATGACTCAACTTTTTCCAACAGGTGCTACCTTGGACTGAGTAGGCAATTGAAAAGTAAAGTGCTCTCTCGACGAACAAAAACCAAACTCGATAAGTCGCTCGTAATTCCCGTCCTGTTATACGATGCAGAGGCCTGGACGATGACATCAACTGATGAGTCGACGTTGAGAGTTTTCGAGAGAAAAGTTCTGCGAAAGATTTACGGTCCTTTGCGCGTTGGCCACGGCGAATACCGCATTCGATGGAATGATGAGCTGTACGAGATATACGACGACATTGATATAGTTCAGCGAATTAAAAGACAGCGGCTACGCTGGCTAGGTCATGTTGTCCGGATGGACCAAAACACTCCAGCTCTGAAAGTACCCGCCGGGGGAAGCAGAGGAAGAGGAAGACCTCCACTCCGTTGGAAGGACCAAGTGGAGAAGGACCTGGCTACGCTTGGAATATCCAATTGGCTCCACGTAGCGAAAAGAAGAAACGACTGGCGCGCTGCTGTTAACTCGGCTATAATCGCGTAAGCGCTGTCTACGCCAATTAAGAAGAAGAAGTCCCTCACTTTTTAAGATATCGTTTAGACATTTTGCAAACGTTATTTTCTCTTCAAGAAGCTGCTCATTTGTCGGAACTGCCGATATCGGACCACTTTAACATATAGCTGCCATACAAACTGAACGATCGGAATCAAGTTCTTGTATGGAAAACTTTCACATTTGACAATGTACTATATCTTCACAAAAGTTGGCACAAGTTATTTTATAAGATAATGATGTAATATACGAGGAAAATGGTCAGATCGGCTTACTATGGTATATAGCTGCTATACAAACCGAACGATCGGAATCAAGGGCTTTTATGGAATACTTTCGCATTTGACTTGGTATCTTCACGAAATTTGACATGGATTACTGCTTAAGGTAATAATATAATCTCCGAAAAAATTGTTCAAATCGGATTACTATGTGAAGGGTATATTAGCTTCGGTGCAGCAGAAGCTAACGTTGTTTTTTTTTTAATTCCTGTTTACTTTGGAATTTACCTTCTATGTATGTATATGACGAGATATTCAATAGAAATTGGTACAAAATATTTAAATCTACCAGTAGAAGTATTCGTTGAAATGAAAATAAATAAAACTGAATGTGTGCTTGCTTTTCGGGGAAACGAGAATATAAAATACATTGAGGTGTCCGCTATTTCTCAATTTTTTTGTTACTTAGTTTTTAATCCAAAATGATTCAACGTAAATATTAATTTTTTTTTTCAATTTAACCCGTGCCCAAATCATATTTCTTTTTCCATGAATATAATAAGGGATTTTTGTAACTAATTTTGCAATATTTTGCTACTCGGTATGGTTGAAATTAGGGCTATTTCCAGGCCATGGAAACGACGCAATTCCCGAAATATCTTTATATTCGTGTGAAGAAAAAGTTTATTTACATATAATCACTTGTGTGAAGAGAACTTAAAGAAATTATTCATGAAAGAAAATGTCAATGCTATCTGTATAGAATTTAAGCGATAACATGCATATACATAGTATGTATGTGCAATAACATCTTGATCTATGTTAAATAAACAACTTTACTTATAATTTCAGCGTATGTTTCTAAACTTACAGTACTATCTAATATTAATATTTCGGTAACACCATAACACCTTTGAATTACAATTTTTTCTCTCCTTTCACCAATTTAGACGGTTGAGACTGATTTTTGCTGTAAAACACGGAGTTTTTACAGTTATTCGGTCTTTCAAGTCATTTTCTTTCCTTTGACGTTTGACAGTAATTTCAATTTGGTGAACATCTTTAAGCTCTCCAGTAATTTCTGGAGCAGTTCTTAAGGCTCCCTCAAATATATTAGCACTAAGTCCCTGTCTTCCCATTAATTCGTTTTCCTTCGACGTTCGCTTCCAGACTGGCGGTTTTTTCCAAAACTTTCCCTATTGATGATTCGTTACAACCAATTCTGGTTTTTTGTTTTTAATACAGTAATGTCTATTTTCAGCTTTATAGTCAAAACCATCGTATTTATTTTAATTGACTTAATTCACCATTCACTTAACATAATATTCAATTCAATTAAATTTTGTCCATTTATTTGGATTAAGTTCTTTTTTGATTCTAGTAATTTCAGAAGGTGAAATCCCTTAAAAGACTCAAACACCTCGTTAACTGCGTTGCGAGTAAGATTCCCATGTTAAAGTTCTTCTTTAAGCAATTAGGTTGGAATGCCTTTTCTTGGTGATTGGCAAATAAATTAACCTTTTTCTAGTCACACAAGCCCATTTTCCAACCAAGTGGCATTTCATAACGGAATGTTTCGCAAAAACACAAAAAAATACACAACTGCAAAAACATTTTCAATCAGTTTCACATGTCGTATGAGCTAGCAGAATTTATAAGGTACTTGGCAAACACTCTTCATAAACCCTTTACAAATTTGTATATATACATTAGGGTGTTTTTTTTTCAACTATTCATTTTTTCGGTCCAAAATTTTCATAGATGGTGTGTAATAAAAAAGCTGTAAATATTCCATACAGTCTTACAAGTTTGTAATATCAATTTTTCTATAGCTTTTGTCATTTACGAGATATATACAAAAACATGCGAATTTCATAGAAAAGTAAGTTTTAGAGCCCCGTACTACCTCGCCGGTGTGAGTTTCGACTTTGTCGCAATGGACACTTTTGTTGTAACAAATAAAATATACAAGTTTAAAGATAAAGGAATTATTTACATTTTGGGTATTTCCAAGGAAATTTGTCATTTATGATATAGAAAAAATTAATAGTTAAAAAGCACCGAATATACATACATACAAATTATTAACCAATCACCACCACCCTCCTCACTGAATAGCATTACTAATTGTATAAATTACAAGAAAAAACGTTAACTTCGGTTGCACCGAAGCTAAATACCCTTCACTTGCATTTCTGTAGTAACTATGTGTTCAGTTTGGAGAATATTTCAGCGTCTAAAGTAATCCGTTCTAAACAAGTTTTTTAGAGATTACATTGTTGCCTTAGAAAATAACACATATCAAGTTTCGTGAATATATCTTGTCAAACGTGAAAGTATTCCATACAAGTCTTGATTCATCGTTCAATGTTAATATGGCAGCTCAAATGAGTTTCTCAAAAAGATATCTGAAAACTGAGATTTTTTAAAAAATAACATCCAAATTTCGAAATATATCTTGTCATGGGAAAGAATACAAGCATTTGATTAATAGTTAAAAAAGCTATATGCCTAATATACGATACGTACAAATTATTAACCAATCACCGAAGAGAAATGTGACGTTTGCAAAATTTCAAACGATAGCTTATTACTAATTGTATATATTAAAATATGTAGATGACCGACAGACAAAACAGACGATATGGTCAGTAGCATACTGGTGGAATCATTTATATATAAGCAATATGGGTCACGATTTCTTCGTTGGTGTTACAAACTGTCACAAACTTAATGTTGACGAATATAAAAAAGATGTTGCTCCAAAAATTTAGTAGCCTTAGTAAAACTCGAGAACAATTTAAGATGGACCATTAATCACAATTACTGTTATTAACAAGATGTTGCTACTAAAAATTTGTGTAATTTAGATGCCAAATAATATTTGTTAAAGACGCAGCTATCAAAATATTCATGAACCACCCAACGTAAATATATTTGTTATGGTATTAAAATAATTTTTCGACCGCTAACAAAAGGATTCTATGGTTCTATATTTCGAGGGCATTTCCATTTAATGAAAGTCACTTAGTTGGGTATCTAATAAATGTGACAAAAAAATTTCCAGAAGGTCGGAAGCAAAGTTTCCAAAATGTGGTTAAATAAGAAATTGAGATTGTTTTATGGCGGTAATTACTCAAGTCATATTTGGAAACATAACATCAGGTAAATTTTTACCAAGATTGGTTCAAATGTATTTTAAATAAACTGTTTATGAACACTAGTTTACAATGTTGCATGCTCGGCTATAACCGCGTAAGCTGTGTCTACCCCAATAAAGAAGAGTAGAAATTTGAAGATATATTCAAATGAATTTTTAATGAATATCAATTTGTTTTTTAAACTAAGAAAATTATTATTTTCCTCTGTGAAAGACTTCAAAATTTATAAATATCATGTTATACAGAGTGATAATTACAATTTACGAATAATTTTAGAATGGCACGTATCTGAGTTGTCGTTGTAATATTTTGAACCAATTAAATTATTACCAAAATTAGAATGATCTGTTGTTCAACACAAATACGACCGAGTGTGAATTATTTTAGGCTATTCTATATTCTTTTCGTCGTAAATATGTGGGTATTTTTTTTGGAGAAGGAAGCATCAAAAGCCAAAGTGCTTAACTTAAAACCGCCAAAACTAATATATATACTCCCAAGTGATAAAACACTTAAGACTCATCTATGACACGAACTGATGGACGAATAATGTGCTTTATATGTCTCAGTTTTGTCATGATTGTGGCAGCTGCTTCGCTAGCAGCTTTCCAGTTCTCAATGGACTGACACATGAGTGTCGTAAAATTTTCCATGGAGTGTAGTTAAAGTTTTTTCTTTGTACTATCACGCAATAAAAGAATACATGCTTAGAGTCTTTAAAGCACTCTGAACACGTCGAACTATTCGGAATAATGTCGTGCAAGAATTTATACAGGTAGTTCCTAAGGCACCCATGTTCACTTAGCATTTGAGTTAGGTGGAAATGTAGGACCCCATGTCGTCAGCTTATCCACGAATGGATGTCCGGTGTCAGCCTGTGGGTCCGCTGACATTTGAGTGAGGTTTGCCACCGTATTGTTGAGCTTTTAACTCTCTCTTCTCTTTTGGCTCTTATAGACGGCCCTGATCACTTATATAACCGCTCGTATTTGTCATTCTGGGTATCAATGTGCATCATACTGGCTGTTACTTCAACAGCATCGTTGTAATTGTTCGGAAAACACTGATAATTCTTAGTAGCGACAGCATGTGCCTATTCGTCTGGCATATACTTTAATGCCTTACTCCTGTATCCATATTGGAGCAGCATTTTATACAACCGACCTCATTTCCTTTGTGAGGATTTTATTCGTTTTAACTGCAGTGTATTCGTGGTGATCCTTAAATTTAGCCCTGTGATCTATTCTTTCTCCTAAATAATTTAGTTGCGGCTGTAAATGAATTTCACATTCCCCTATGGTAAAAGATATACTTAGTTTCCTCCACTTTCCTAGTACTTATGAGCAAGACTTCTGTCTTTTGCTCAGCCAGTTCTAAACTCATTGAGGAAAACCATTGGAGCAGACCGTTTATGCACTCATTGAACTTACCCGGAGGTTATCTAGATGTTTAGCCACTGCTACCACAATAAAGTCATTTGCATATGCAACGGTTTTGGTTGGTGTCTCCTTAGCATCTCATCATACATTAGGTTTCATAGAAGGCCTGGAACCGGGCCCTGTGGTACACTTTTCGCTCTTGGTGTTATCATTATCAGTATCGAATAATAGTCGCCTATTTCCAAAATACCTCATAACAATTGCCATAAGAAATTGAGGAGCGCGAATGGCGTTCAAATTATGCGTTGAAGGCATTCTTCACATCCAATGTGATCAGCGCGCAATGTTGTTTTTACTGCGCATTTCGCAGTATCAACAACAAATTGTGACATATTTTCGAAGTACATCCCTGAAAGTTGTTTAGTAGAAATCTGAGATAAAATAGACTGAAGCAATGAATTTACGAGACAGACAGCCATATTTTTATGGGTCAAAAGTCTCCGACTTGCTTAGATGTATGGTTTGGGTATGAGTAAGTTTTATTGCTCAAAAAAAATATCGAAAGCAACATATAAAGATAAGATAAAAGATATAAGCCGCATGCGACAGAGCAAATAACAGAAATTTTATGACAAAATCAGGTCAGAAGGGTTACTGTACTGTTCTTTCATTGACAAAGCACCGCCATAGTGTAAATGTTGCAACATGCTTGAGAAAAATAGAAGCTAGTAAGCTGCAGGCTGCCGTTGCAATAAACCATTTTCAAGTTTATGGGCTCAAAATGGCGAACAAGTACACACACGTTCTTATAAAGATATGAATTTTCAATCATAAAAACTGACTTTTGAAGCAGATGAACAGCTGGAAACGGAAATATATAGACGAATGCAATAATGACCGAATGAAATCGTTGAATGAAACTTGACAAATGCAGTGTATAAAAACATTATTAATGAGTCATCAAAAAATTTAAATTGCTTTTTTTATTGATTATGATTCACTTCACTATATTACATATTTATATCTACAAAATTTTCAGTTTCTGCCATCACATATGCAAGGTGAAAAGTAAACAGGACTTTTCGAATCCAGCGAGCCCTGGTCATTAAATTTTGTTTTAAAATTAGTAACATTTTTTGGTAAAAGTTCAATTGATGGAACAAGTTTATGGCGATGATTGCCTATCCCGTAGCAGAGTGCACGAGTGGTTTCAACGTTTTCAAAGTGGTCGTGAGGAGATAAATGACTATCAATATGTGGGTCGATTAAAATCCGTGATCACCGGAAATTCTATCGAAACTGTGCGTGAATTCATCAAAAGTCATCATTGAAATTCATGGAAATAGAATTGAACATCTCCAAAATATCGATTTATCGCATTTTGACCGAACATTTGGGCTTACGAAAGGTGTGTGCACCGTTTGTTCCGCACAAATTGACTGACGACCAAAAATTGCTCAGAATTCAACATTCGAAGGACGCTTTTGACCGATTATTTGCCCAAAAATCACATTTTAACCATTAACCACTCCGCGTATTCACTTGATATGGCATCGTGCGACTTCTTCCTTTTCGGAAAAATGCATTTGCCTTTGATAGGAAAGCGTTATGCAGACGTAGAGGCCACTCAAAAGGCTTGCACCGGCATACTGGCGGCCACACCGGCCAACGAGCTAAAACACTCGTTCGACATGCTTTTGGACCGTGCAAAAAGCTGTATTGAAGCAGAAGGATACTATTTCGAATAAAATAAATTGATTTTGCCGGAAAAACCATTTGTTCTGTTATTTCTAAGACCTGTGTAATTTGGAAAACACCTTGTATATCACCAAGTTGCAAGTATATTTCATTTTTTTCACTAAGAAGGCTTTCTGTTTTATTTCGTCTTTTTCTTCTTTTGAAAACTTATAAAAAATGATGTTAGGTTATTGTGCATTTTAGATGACGATATGTAGTATGATACACAGTTTTCTAAGGCATGTCACAATACACGACCGTACAAACTTGGCAACACTTATTTACAGTGTTGTTGTTCTATCTCAAAACGATAGCTTTTATGTGAACGGCAAAACTAAAATACAAAGCCATCCCTTTGCTTGTAGTCACAGTTGCATTCCTGAAAATCAGGTAGACTTACATTACTTGTGTTACTATTAATATTATACTCTTGCAACCAGTTGCTAAAGAGTATTACAGTTTTGTTCATCTAACGTACGTATCACCTAAAACTAAACGAGATAGATATAGGTTTATATATACAGCAGTTGACAGCTAATTAGAAACGCTCTGCTTATTGTGATGGCGGATAAGTATAAAGATAAAAATTTTTGATATACCATTATTTATATTCCTAATAGTCTTGCATTGTTCGTGTTACTCTATTTACTACTAAATTCACTCTGTTTCTTAGTTGTGAAGTTGAAGTTCTGTTAATTTTGTCCCAAATAGTAAATGCGTTATATCGGGTGATTTTTTAAGAGCTTGATAACTTTTTTTAAAAAAAAACGCATAAAATTTGCAAAATCTCATCGGTTCTTTATTTGAAACGTTAGATTGGTTCATGACATTTACTTTTTGAAGATAATTTCATTTAAATGTTGACCGCGGCTGCGTCTTAATTCGGAAAGTCCAATTTTGGGCAACTTTTTCGAGCATTTCGGCCGGAATAGCCCGAATTTCTTCGGAAATGTTGTCTTCCAAAGTGGAATAGTTGCTGGCTTATTTCTGTAACTTTTGTCCCAAAAAATAGTAAATTAAATCGCATGATTTATAATATAGAGATGAATTGTTCTCCGGAGTTTTCCCTCAAAATGAATCGCGAGCTGTGTGGCATGTAGCGCCATCTTGTTGAAAACAGTTGCTTAAACAAAAAGTTAAAACGATAGCGATCGCCATTCACCGTAGGTGTCTAAAAAATTTTTAATGATTCCAATACAAATTTTCGGGACTGATTTATAGTAAGTGTGTTGTTTCAAAGTGTTAATTTTTATTAATAATATTACTGATTTATAGTAAGCGTGTGTTTCAAAGTTGTGGTTTAAAATATATTATTTAAGTTTTTTAATGAGAAAAAGTTGCAGATGTACATCTGCCCTACGTAGTTACATTTTTGACCTTCGTCAGTCTGGAAAGACGAACAAACAAATTGTGAATCAGATCAAGTGCTCAACAAAAATTGTTTTCAATGCCTATAAACGTACTATATACAGAATTTTAAAGTTGTTTCCAATGTTGCACGCAAAGAAAAAACCCGAAAAACTGCAACAGAAATAGACCGCAGAATTAATACTATCTCGCGAAGAGACCCAAAACAGAATTTCACTGACATTCTACATGAAATCCAAGGCGAATATAATGTCGAAATATCCAAGAGAACAATTGCCCAGGGTTTGGTCGAAGCTGGACTTCACGGCGGGGCAGCACGCCCGGAACCCACTGACTAAAATTCGTAGAAACGACGCGTAGGTTTTGCCAACTTTTATTGGTCTAAGGCAACAAATCAACGGAGGTATGTCGTTTGGAACGATATAACAAAAATTAATCGCTTAGGTCCTGATGGTCGAAGGTATGTTCGTCGTCCAATAATTCAAGAATTTGATCCTCGCTATGTTCCACGCGTAGTTGAGTATGGTGGAGGATCAATTATGGTGCGGGGATGTTTTATTTGGAATGGTGTCGGTCCACCCAAGGTCCAAGGAGAAATACGTCGACATCCTAAACAAGAAAAACTTTAACTTCTGCTGCACCGAAGCTAATATTCCCTTCACAGGTGCATTTATTTTAGTAACTATGTGTCCAGTTTGTATGGAAGCTATATGCTATAGTAATCCGATCTGAACAATTTCTTCAAAGATTATGTTATTACCTCAAGCAGTAATCCATGTCAAATTTCGTGAAGATACCACGTCAAATGCGAAGATTTTCCATACAAACCCTTGGCAGCTATACAAGGTCTGTCGTAAAAGAAACAGACCTTTTTGAATATAACCGTTTCTGGTGGCGCCACCTATTGGTGGGTATATGAAATAAAAAGTTGGATCTCTTGTTGATATTTCGTAAAAATTTTAAGACAATTGGATAACTACAATCGATGTTATCGATTAAAAAGTGACAGCAGCTTTTGGTCATCGGTCGTAAAATGCAAAGAGCAAATATTAAATTTTGTTTTAAACTTGAGAAAACGTTTACTGAATCATTTCAAATGATGAAAAAAGTTTATGGTGATCAGTGCCTATCCCATAGTAATGTGCATGAGTGGTTTAAGCGATTCCAAGAAGGTCGTGAGGACCTCTGTGACGATCAGAAGTCGGTCGTCTTCAGAAGTCAACAATAAAGACAATGCTGATTTGTTTGGCCAAACGATTAATGCTGTGTTTTACCTTGCTGTTATGAAGCGTCTTTTGTCATGCATTCGTCGTGTTCGACCACAATACCGTGAGGTAGTGTCCTGGCGCCTGTTGCACGATAAAGCGCCGTGTCATCGGTCGACGCTTGTGTCTGATTTTTTGACAAAAAACTCCATATTAACCATTAATGACTCACCCTACTTACCTGATCTGGCACCCTGTGATTTTTACCTATTTGGTAAACTTCATTTGCCCATGAAAGGGCACTGGTTTCACGACATTTCAGCTATCCAAAAGGCGACGACCGATATTCTCAAGAGATATATATATTCTTAATTGACCGGGCTAAACGCTGTATCGAAGCACAAGGAAACTACTTTGAATAAAAAAATATAACTTTTGAAAAATATTAATTTTTAGCTGTTTTTTTAACAGTCTTGTTTCTTTTGCAACAGACCTTGTATGTTATAGCGTTCCGATATTGGCAGTTCCGACAAATGAGCAGCTTCTTGAATAGAAAATAACGTTTGCAAAATTTCAAAACGACGTCTTAAAACTGAGGGACTAGTTCGTATACATATATACAGACAGACGGCCATAGCTAAATCGACTCAGCTCAACATACTGATAATTTATATATTATATATACTTTATGAGGTCTCCGACACTTCCTTCTGGGTGTTACAAACTTAATATACCTTGATCAGGGTACAAAATTTTAATATACCCTGTTCAGAGTATAAAAATGTCATATTGCCATGGGCTGAAGAAAATTTGACGTTATAAGGAAGATAAAAATTGAAAACATACGTCTAAGTTGACACAAAATTTTTTTAATGAGAATTCTTTGAATGTTTTGGAGTGGGAATCATCCAGCCCAGACTTAATCTCTATAAAGTATCTCTGGGTGATGTTAAAAGAGCCATATGCACCAAAAATATCCCAAATTTGGATGTCTTTGTCATGAAATTAGAACGGCATGGCAATCTACACCATTGGTCCGGTTAACTGTCTATCTGTCGTTGTGAAAATGAGCGAACTATAGCCACGCCTACTTCCCATATAGAACAATTTTAACCACTTGATTTTTTTTACTTTCCAGTACACAAATGGAGAAGTGTATGCCATCTTATGTGCAAAAATTGTTCAAATCCAACAAAAACTATTCGAGCCCCTAGCTGCGGAATATTTGAACACCAGTGCCTATAGCTGACTGCCTTTCGAAAATATCGGTCAATGGCTATATATAATTGAAATTCAGGGATAATCCTTCTCTTATAATGATATGACTGTGTGTCAAAATGGGTTGGATCGGACCAATACTTCCCTTACTTAATATAAAGATTTTCGCACTTCCGGGTGACTTTGTGCGGCATATATCGGCAATTGCAAGCATATTTTACTCATAACAGTGTACCTTTGTGCTTAAAATAGATAAATTTCAGCGAAAACTTGACTTACCCCCCATATAACTAATATCAGGGTTTACGAACATCCGGCTGACTTTAATGTATATATTAGTTTTTTAGTAAGTGATATGTTAGTAGCATATTGATACTACAACAACTTCCATATACTACATACAATGGTTTTCGTTTTTCTAACAAACAATTAAACCAATAGATTAATGAAGGAAGCCCAAAAGTGAGAAAAATCAAGTAGAACTTTCTCAGAAATCGTGTTAAACTCACCCAAAGCACGATTGAGAGAGACATACCTGTAATGTGCAAATTTACAGTAAATTAAAACTGGTGCATCAACTAGTCCGCAGGGTTGTTATCCCTTTTCTTTGGAAAAAACTTAAAATGGCGCAAATTGACATAACTTAAAATTTACCCTCTTAAGATTATTAATATTATTATCTTTTTTTATACTCTCGCAACAAAGTTGCTAAAGAGAGTATTATAGTTTTGTTCACATAACGGTTGTTTTTAAGTCCTAAAACTAAAAGAGTCAGATATAGGGTTATAAATATCAAAGTGATCAGGGTGACGAGTAGAGTTGAAATCCGGACGTCTGTCTGTCCGTCCGTCCGTGCAAGCTGTAACTTGAGTAAAAATTGAGATATCATGATGAAACTTAGTACACGTATTTCTTGGCTCCATAAGAAGGTTAAGTTCGAAGATGGGCAAAATCGGCCAACTGCCACACCCACAAAATGGCGAAAACCGAAAACCTATAAAGTGTCATAACTAAGCCATAAATAAAGATATTAAAGTGAAATTTGGCACTAAGGATCGCATTAGGAAGGGGCATATTTGGACGTGGCCCCGCCCCCTACTAAGTTTTTTGTACATATCTCGGAAACTACTATAGCTATGTCAACCAAACTCTATAGAGTCGTTTCCTTTAGGCATTTCCATAAACAGTTCAAAAATGGAATGGAAAAATAGGATAATAACCACGTCCACCTCCCATACTAAGGTTATGTTGAAAATCACTAAAAGTGCGTTAACCGACTAACAAAAAACGTCAGAAACACTAAATTTTACAGAAGAAATGGCAGAAGGAAGCCGCACCCAGGCTTTTTTTAAAAAGTGAAATTGGACGTGGCGTCGCCCACTTATGGACCAAAAACCATATCTCAGGAACTGCTCGACCGATTTCAATGAAATTCGGTATATAATATTTTCTTAACACCCTGATGACATGTACGAAATGGGTGAAATCGGTTTACAACCACGCCTTCTTCCAATATAACGCTATTTTGAATTCCATCTGATGCCTTCTCTGTATAATATATATGTACATTAGGAGCCAATGATGATAGCGGAATAAAACTTTACACAAATACGGTATTTGAAAATATGTAAATGACGGATAATGAAATCTCGATTATCACTTTATCATGCGAGAGTATAAAATGTTCGGTGAGACCCGAACTTAGCTCTTCCTTACTTGTTTTTAATTAGTGTTTCACAATGAAAGATATAATATCTTTCTCAGTGATAGAGTTCTTATTGGCAGACAAATGTACCAATTCCTTGGATATGGCGGCATCGAAATCACAATTCTCATTAACACCAACAGTTGAAGAAGCTGAATAGTGCTCACTGTTGATTTCAAAGTACCATTAGCATATATTGAAGTTGAAGAGTTCGTATTAACAGAATCACCTACGGTATCATCAAAGGCAGCAGATTGAGCAGAATTAACAGCGATGTTGAGTCGATCTGTTGTTGACACTAATGACAACAGCCTCAGCACATGTATTGGCAAATTTACCCAGCATTGATAGCGGCCGCAGGCAAAGCAGCGGGAGCTTTATAGTCAATTCATTAAGCTTTACGAACAAGGAATATAGTTCTTAGATTAATGAGAGCGCCTTCGAGTTTTTTAATCCTCAGTGAGGTAACTTAGAAACAAATTTACCATTTTAAAACATTGATGCCCCAACATAGGTTCCGTTGATTCCTTTTGTTACTGATCGGCACTTTGTTGGTGCAAAGTGGTTAAGCATTGCGCACTGTTAGCGACGCAGGCAGCGGAATGTATTCAATTTCTCCGAACTACAGCACAAACTTTCCAATAAAATTTCTTTTTTGATTTAAGCAAAAATCTACATCAGCTTGCGGTGACAAACGGCAGATGAAAATATTTGTTGCTTTGTGGGTGGTAAAATTAGGCTGAGCACCTAGATCGTGCTTTACTTCGTGCTATAGACCACAAACACACGCCATTAAGATAAAATATAATTTGAATTTCAAAGCAAAAATAAACAAATAAATAAATATTTTAATCAGCGTAGGCGATCTCCCACAATCAGCTAGTTAAATGTTTACTGCAGGATATCCTCAATTTGGTCATTAAGTCGATTTAGATTTCTGTTTTTCGCTCGTTTCGTTGTTGTTTTCATCTTTAGTACACGTCCACTACATTAGATGAATATTTATGGTAAAAGTTGTTACGTCAAGTTTATGTGAAAGCGTCTTTCAGATAAATATAGTTCTATATGATCACCAAGAACAAGCATTGTGTTTTAAAAATGATTAAAGTGACCGCCGCGACTGGACCGAATATTTTTCAACCAAAGAGTTCAATTTTCTACCATTTTTTGCAGCAATTGAGTATATATTAACAATATTCTCTACCAAGTCGTTAATTCTCTTGAGCTTTTCCACGTAGATAAACAACTTCAAATAACTAAAAAAATAGTCAAACGATGTTAAGTGCATGATCTTGGAGACTACGGCGCAGTCACATGACGCGAATTAACGATATCGCCAAGAGCTTCTTTCAATAAATTGATTGTTTCGTTGACTGTGTGGCATACAGCGCCGTCTTGTTGGGACCAAAGGTCCATATAAAGATACTGTAACACAAGAAAGAAAAAGTAATTAATCATGGCCGGCTTTCGAAAAAGAAATATGAACCAGTTACTCCGTCTACCTAAAGAGCAAACTAAATAGTGACATTTTGAGAACATAACGGCGTCTCAACAATACGGGAGATTTGTTTATTAACGTATCAACCAAAAGTGAACATAACGAAATATTCTACGCAGTACGAGATAAAAATAAAAATATCACATTTTGTGCCTAAATAGACATCAAGTAACTAACATCTGGATTTTCGAATATCGGGCTGAGTGACTCTGATTGAGTTCATATCAATTATATAAGTTAAAAAAACGTTTAGTTAGTTTTTATAAAAAAAATAGTTTCCGGGAATTGTGCTCTTTTATTGAATTCCGCTTAAGAACTAAAGTTTACAATTAATTATACTTAACTCTAAACCTGTGCTTGCCGCTGCAACGGGTATAGAGCTGCTGACGCTGCGCTTCCCACAGGTTTCCACTACATGTGTCGCACTCTCAGCGATTTGGTGGTGTCATATTATATTACTCTGTATCATATGATATTAATGCATCATATGATAACTTTTGAATGTGTAGGGTGCTAACGAGTCTCCCCTTGAAATTTAAACGTCCTCGTTTGAATCTTTAGGTGTATTGAAAATTTGGTTGAGTCCTTCTATTGCCGGTTATGACAGTTTATTGGGTTTATCTTCTTGTTGTTTCATTAGAAGATTCTTCCCGAAAATTAAGGCGATGACTATTAAATGACGATTAGAGTGATGCTGGTTCCGTATTTGACTCTGTTTGCTGCTTCTAACAAACATACTTCTTTTGTATTGTTGAAGTTAAACTGTTTAAGCATCTCCAGCGAGAGAAATTCTTCTATATTGAGTGGTGCGGATAACGGTTGTAGGATGTCTGGTAGTGGTTTACTTGCTGTTCTTTCTTCGTTATGGAACTTTTTCCCGTTGATAACAATGGTTACGTTAGTATACAAAATGATGAAGGTCCCATTTAAAAATGTAGACTCGTTGTTTATTGAAATTTCTCCGTTGTATTTATTTAGTAGTATTATTTCAGGTCCCATTTCCTCTTTAGTTCGGATATGCTGGTTGTTGACCTCCGTTCAGTTTCGCAAACGACTTTTTAAAAGGTTATTTATACAAGTATCATTGTTTAAATCTACTACATTATTGCTTAAGCATATTTGTAGGAAATTGTATTTCTTACAATAATTTTCTATTCCATAAATTCCCTTCTCACAGTTTAAAATTGTATTGAAATTGATTTGATTTATTCTCCCGTTATTTTTACTGCTCTAATATCTAAAGTTTTACAATTTTGCTTGACTACGGTTGGGAGGCTCACAATATAAATTATAATTTTGCCATTAGTTGCAATTTTTACTTCGGAAAATTCGAGTGCTTCGTCTAAATTAACATATGGAATATTGTCATTGTCTATTACTTCTTTCACAATATTTATTTCTTAATTTGATAAAATAAGTAAAATAATTTATTATGTTGGCTTTTGCCCAATGTATTGCGTATGCAATATTTAAGACATTGTTTATTTTACTTGAAATTATTTCGTAGTCTTCATGGTCTGGCCTTCTTGCAATCCATTTCCTTGCGCTACCCAGGAAATTTATTTATCTTTTATTTTTTGCTCTACTTTTAGATTGTTAAGTTGGGCTCTCATCTGTGTTATCAAGTGGGATATGGAGGGGTAAGCTACCTTTATGAATTATTTGTCCTTGTTCAGTTAACACGGTACTATTTCTATCTCCCTAACTATTTTCTTACTGTAGGGTTTACTTAACTTAGTTCCCAATCTCCTATTTTTCTTAACAAATATTATTTGTCCTGATAGATATGATTTTATTTCCTTCTTATTATACCCTGAAGAGGGTATATTAAGTTTGTCACGAAGTTTGTAACACCCATAAGGAATCGTCGGAGACCCTATAAAGTATATATATAAATGATCAGTATGTCGAGCTGATTCGATTTAGCCATGTCCGTCTGTATGTCTGTCCGTCTGTCTGTATATATACGAACTAGTCCCTCAGTTTTTAAGATATCGTTTTGAAATTTTGCAAACGTCATTTTCTCTTCAAGAAGCTGCTCATTTGTTGGAACGGCCGATATCGGACCACTATAACATATAGCTGCCATACAAACTGAACGATCGGAATCAAATGCTTGTATTGAAAACTTTCACATTTGACAAGATATATTCACGAAATTTGGTATATGTTATTTTTTAAGGCAACAATGTAATCTGTTCAGATCGGTTAACTATAGCATATAGCTGCCATACAAACGGAAAGCTTTTGCATTTGACAAGGTATATTCACGAAATTTGGTATATGTTATTTTCTAAGGCAACAATATAATCTCCGAAGAAATTGTTCAGATCAGTTAACTATAGCATATAGCTGCCATACAACCTGAACGATCGGAATCAAATGCTTGTATGGACCACTTTCACATTTGACAAGATATATTCACGAAATTTGGTATATGTTATTTTTTAAGGCAACAATGTAATCTCCCGAAAACTTGTTTAGAACGGAAATATAGCTTCCATACAAACTGAACACATAGTTACTAACAGAAATGCACCTGTGAAGGGTATTTAGCTTCGGTGCCACGTTTTTTCTTGTTTTTATTATGGTATTCGATATCCTTTCTTTGTTTCTCAGCTAATTTTTCTAAGTTGCTTTGTCTAGTTCTTTCTATGTCCTCGGGGTAAATGTAACATTTCTATGAAAAAATAGGTCTACTGGTCTTTTAAGTGTTGTGGAATGAACTGAATGATTATACTCAGATACTGCTCTTTCTAAATGTTCTTCAAAATTTCTGTGCCCACCGTTTTCTTTTATGCAACGCATTATTTCGAATAATGTAGAGTGGAACCTTTCCATTTGTCCGTTGGCTTGGCTTTTGTATGGAGTAGTAGTGTAAACTTCTATTCCTAACTCGTCTTTCATTATAAATTTTAAAGAGGCTGAGTTTAAAGATGGCTCATTGTCGATAACTATTAATTTTGGTACTCCGAAGAAAAATATAATATTTCTTAAAGGTTTCTTGACGTCTTCTATTGCTCTGCTTATTTAGGCTTTTGTTACTGCGTATTTTGTAAATTTGTTTAAGCTGTCAAGACTATTTTTCCCTCTGTTAAAAATATATCGATATGGACTGTGTGTCTTGAATATGTTGGTAATGGAGTTTCTGCAATTTTCGGTTGATTGGGATGTCTCTCGTACTTATTTTCTTTACAAACGGTGCAGTTGGCTATTATTCGTTTTATTTTATTTAACATACCGGGAAAATATTTTGTTTTGAGAATTTGTGTTTTATTTTCAGTGGCATTCCTATGTGCTCTTAAATGTTCTTTTAATATGACGTTCTCCTGTTCTTGTTCGTTACTAATACCTTCAACTAATTTTTGGGTATATCGGCTTTTAATGTTACTAAAATGAATAGGATAGATATTTTGCATCATACCCATTATCCTTTCTTGTGTATGAATTTCATTTATAACAGATGGGTTAATGTATCGTTTAATCTAAGAAATCAATAACTGTTCGTTGTACTCTGGTTCTGTAATTATATATCTATGAACTGTTGAAAAAATTATTTTAATTTAATATGAAGATATTTCATCAATCTTGAAAGAAATTTGGTTTTTGAATACATTAATTGGAACTTCTGTACAAGAGATTAAAATGTGACTTGAGCTTTCATCGCTATGAATCGTAGGTGTGAGTGAATTTGTTTGTATTGGTATCCTTGAAAGGGCGTCTGCAATTACATTTGTTTTACCAGGTTTGTAAGTTAGTTCGTAGTTATATTCTTCTAAAATGGCTTTCCATCGCTTCATTTTACAATTAGTATTTTTATGGCTTAAGGCATAGTTAAGAGGTTGATGATCGGTGATAATTCTAACTTTTTTTGAACCGTAGAGGTAATTTCTAAGTGTATTAAGTGGCCATATTATACCAAGCATTTCTTTCTCATTGGTAGCATAATGCTCTTCGGCTTTGCTTAAAGTTCTCGATATGAAAGTAATTGGTCTAACGTCTTGCGATAGGACGGCACCTAATGCGAACTCTGAGGCGTCGGTCGTTAGTTCAAAATCTTTATCGAAATTTGGATGTTCTAACACTATATCCGTGGATACTAAAGTATTTTTTATTTTATTAAATTCTTCTAAGGCCTCGCTGTCTAATTCTATTTCTATTTTTTTCGAGTTCCGTTTAGAGACATGACCGACTTCCCCTCTTAGAAGTGCTGTTTATGGTTTAGCTACTTTTGCATAATTCTGGATAAATCGTCGGTAGTAACCTGATATACCTAGGAAGGATCTTAATTCTTTGAGAGTTTGTGGAACTGGAAATTTAGCAACCTCTTCTACTTTTTCGAGGTTGGTTCTTATCCCATTTACATATCCTAAAAATTCTACTTCTTCTTTAGCAAATGTACATTTGTCTAATTGGATTTTCATATTTGCATTTTCTAAGGTTTGAAATACAAATTCTATATTTTTAAAATGTTATTCTTCGTTTTTGCCAAATATTATTACATCATCGATGTAAACATAGCATCTTACTCCTATATGTTGACGGAGTTTCTGGTATAGGGTATTTATCGGGGATCGTAACTGAGTTGAGTTTACGATAATCAACGACCATTCGATACTTTTTTTCGCCAGAGGCATCTAACTTTTTGTTAACTATCCATATTGGGGAGTTATACGGAGATTACGATTTCCTTATTATTCCGTTATCTAGGAGTTCTTCAATTTGGCGTTCAATTTCTATTTTAATGTCATCGGATACGGGTATGGCTTGGAGTAGATAGGGGTTTCGGTTGTTGTCCGGATTTCACCTTTTACAAGAGTGGTGTAGGTGAGTTTTTCTTCAGGATCGGAAAAAAGGTTTGGGCGCTTATCAATAAGATTATTAATTTTCTTTTGTTGTTGTGATGAGAGATGCGGAATATTGATTGCCACATTATTCACTTAGTGTGATATTCGCTGTTTTAACATTATATTTATACTTTGACAAATTGTCATTAAATTTTTATCGGTATGAATAATTACTTTTAATTCTTTAAGTGTGTCGTTGCCTACTATGCCGCGGAAGGACCTTGGTCCAAAATGTCGACAAAGGTGTGGTGGGTAATTTCAATTGTGTTCAATTTACTGTAAAGGGTTTTTTGTTCAGAATTGGGTTCCTAATCCTAGTGGATTAAATGTAATTCTTATTGGATCCGGTATCAATAAGAAAATCTATTGTGTCTCCGCGCCTTGTTCTATACTCGTAATAAGGCAGCGAAGGCGGCGCTAGTCTAAAAAATTAATAGTATCAGCCTCATTTTTACCTGCCTTATCATAATTGCTATCGTATGAATTGTCATCGTATATCCCGTTCGGGTCTACTTCTACTGCGTTAGTAAAAAAATTTCGTTGTATTTTGCTTGGAGGGGGAGTCAGTTGTGCGGAAATCGGACGTTTCGGTGGTCGATTGTCCTGGAATGTACTGGGCCTATTCTGATAATTAATTCTGGTCTGTTATTAAAGGAGGTATTTTCTCTAGTAATATGGGGGTTGTTCAGGTAATTGTTGAACCTCGGCATGAATCCCTGGTTATTTTGCGTGTAGTTGGGAGAGTGTTGGGGATATGGGTTTGATTGACGACCGAATGCATGTTGGTCGAAATTTTTCTCTGGGGGTGTGCGAATATGTTAATTCGGGGTGAAAAGCTCTATTGTTATTAAAATTATTAAAATTGTTATTCCAGGGAGGTCGTGGTGGTGGTTGAATATTTGCTTTGTGCGTATTATTCGCATGATCAATTCTATACGTCATGTTGTCAAGCTTTTGACATAAATGTGGTGCTTGGGGCAATGTTGTCGGTTCTCTCATGCTGAAAAGACGGGGTAAATCGCCATTTAGTCCTCTAATAAATGGGTCAAGGGCTTTGTCTCTATATGAATTGGTCTTAGTCTGTATGGACTCGTCGCTTAACTCGAGACATGAAATTTTGTCTATAAGAGAAAGGCGTTGGTAAACTTTTTGGTAGACCAGAGTGGTCATCTGGTATTCGAGGGTACCTATGTTCCTTTTATCCGAATAATGCATCGTAAGGCATTTTCGAATTTAACTCCAATCAAGTGGAGTATTGTACGATTCCAATGCGGTGTCGGCATCGCCAATTATTTTATGCCTGATCGTATGGAGTATCGCGAAGAACTTAGGGGTATTCTTGACTCCCTCATAAGCTTTAAAAATTCTGTCTACACTCTTCCTCCAGGAGTTAAATTCTCCTGGTCGTCCTGAAAATTCTCTAAGACACATAACCATGTCCGGAATCTTATCTAATTCGTTTATGTTGTTCGCGTTCAGTGTCACGCTATGGTCGGGTTGTCGTTATTAAAGTTGGGTTAGGGGTGGGAGGGTTTAAAGGATGGGTGGAAGGGTTTGAAGGATGGGTGGTTTGCCCATAATCTAACCTCATTGGTTTAGTTATTCAATTAATTCTTCAACTGTGTCTGGCATCACATACATATTTTTTTTTATGTCAATTAGTTAAATTTACTTTCTTTTTCAATAGCACTCTATCTCTTTCCTTTTATTTTTATGTCAAATAATTAAATTTCTTTTTCTTTTTCAAATAGTATTAGAATTTTTTTTTTAGAGCTTACATTAATTTAGGACCCTTTTTCCTTTTTATGATATTAATGCATCATATGATACTTTTTGAATGTGTTGGGCGCTAACTTACATAATATTGCTTCGAATCTGATGCTATGGTTGACGTTTGACACCTTAAGGTATTTGCCTAGTTTTGATTGCTGTATGTTACAAGAGTATAAAATGTTCGGTTGGTCCCGAATTACCCTTTCCTTACTCACTTTTTATTACTCTCTCCTGATGGAGGATGGTGTCATGTGTAGAAGTTCGCGCAATTGAGGAAAGTTCTCTGATCGCTATTCACTTGGGAGTGGCCAGAAATGATTCCTTTACATATGGCTCAAGCAGCTCACGACTTCCGGTCTTTGACCAAGTAGCCTAAGAACATCCGTTTGAAGGCGAGCTAAAGTGAGAAGGCGAAACATCCCCTCCGCAGGGTTGAGCGATGGGTTTGGGACCTGCCACGTAAAAAACATTCTCATGAAAAGAAACAGCAAGCCTCGGATGACAGCAGGCCTTGACGACCATGTCAAATGAAATAAAGACTACAAATTGAGAGCATGCACCCGGAATCGCGAAAATAAAGACTGACATCACCGCCGTCCAAGAAATGCGATCGACGGGACAATATACATATATAAGAGCGCAAATTCGGTGGGGAATTCCTGGTACCGAGTACTATCATTCAATCCGGTGAATGAACGTCTAGCCACAATCCGCATCAAATTGAGGTTCTTCGACAGATCGCTGATTTGCGCTCACGCCCCGGCGGAAGAGAAAGACGATGTGACCAAAGATGCCTTCTATGAGCGCTTGGAGCGCACCTATGAGAGCTGCCCCCGAAACGACGCTAAAATCGTGCTTGGCGATTTTAACGCCAGGGTGGGCAAAGAAGGTATATTTGGCACTACGGTCGCTAAATTCAGCCTCCACGACGAAACATACCCAAATGGGTTGAGACTGATCGACTTCGCCGGGGCCCGAAATATGGTTATCTGTAGTACTAGATTCCAGCACAAGAAAATACATCAAGTTGCCTGGCTGTCTCCGGATCGAAAAGCCACCAACCAGATCGATCATGTCGTGATAGACGGAAGACACGTCTCCAGTGTTCTAGACGTGCGTACGCTCCGAGGTCCTAACATCGACCCGCCTCTCTGTGCAGCGAAAACCGCACGTCAACAAACACAAAGAAGGTTCGACGTCGAGAAGCTGCAATCACAACAGACAGCAGAACGGTTTTCTACTCGGCTTGCACTCCTGCTCCCTGAGAGCACTCGTCAACAACACGGTATAAGGGAACTGTGGGACGGCATTTCAAGCTACTTACGTACAGCTGCTACCGAAACAATTGGTTTTCGGAAAATGCAAAAGATCAGCTGATACGACGTGGAGTGCCGTGTTGCAGCGGAGAGAAAACAGACTGCCTACCTTGCAACGTTACGATCGACCACAACACGTGCGGGATGGGAAGGATACCGAGAGTTGAAGAGGGAAGCGAGACGCATTTGAAGACAAAAAAGGAAAAAGGCCGAAATGCGTGAGTACGAAGAGCTTGATAAGCTGGCCGACAGGGGTAATGCTCGAAAATTCTACGAAAAAATGCGGCGGCTTACAGAAGGTTTCAAGACCGGAGCATACTCTTGTAGAACCCCCAAAGGTGATCTAGTCACCGATGCCCAGAGCATACTAAAATTATGGAGGGAACACTTCTCCAGCCTGCTGAATGGCAGTGAACGCACAACGCTGGGAGAAGGCGAACACGATTCCCCAATCGACGACTATGGAGCAGACGTTCCATTTCCCGGCCATGAAGAATTTCGAATAGCAATTACCCGTCCTAAGAACAACAAAGCGGCGGGGGCCGATGGATTGCCGGCCGAGCTATTCGAACACGGCGGCGAAGAACTGATAAGGAGCATGCATCAGCTTCTTTTTTAAAATATGGTCGGACGAAAGCATGCCCAACGATTGGAATTTAAGTGTGCTATGCCCAATCCACAAAAAGGGAAACCCAACAATCTGCGCCAACTACCGTGGGATAAGCCTCCTCAACATCGCGTATAAAGTTCTATCGAGCGTATTGTGTGAAAGATTAAAGCCCACCGTCAACAAACTGATTGGACTGATTGGTATCCCCGCAAAACTAGTACGGCTGTGTAAACTAACGCTGAGCAGTTCGATACCAAATGAGGTATCAGACAAGGCGACTCCCTATCGTGCGACTTCTTCAACCTGCTTCTGGAGAAAATAGTTCGAGCAGCAGAACTAAATAGAGAAGGTACCATCTTCTATAAAAGTGTACAGCTGCTGGCGTATGCCGACGATATTGATATCATCGGCCTCAACACCCGCGCCGTTAGTTCTGCTTTCTCCAGACTGAAGAAAGCAATGCAAATGGGTCTGGCAGTGAACGAGGGCAAGACGAAATATCTCCTGTCATCAAACAAACAGTCGTCGCACTCGCGACTTGGCTCTCACTTCACTGTTGATAGTCATAACTTTGAAGTCGTAGATAATTGCGTCTATCTTGGAACCAGCGTAAATACCACCAACAATGTCAGCCTAGAAATCCAACGCAGAATAACTCTTGCCAACAGGTGTTACTTCGGACTGAGTAGGCAATTGAGAAGCAAAGTCCTCTCTCGACAAACAAAAACCAAACTCTATAAGTCACTCATAATTCCCGTCCTGCTATATGGTGCAGAGGCTTGGACGATGTCAACAACTGATGAGTCGACGTTGCGAGTTTTCGAGATAAAAGTTCTGCGAAAGATTTATGGTCCTTTGCGCGTTGGCCACGGCGAATATCGCATTCGATGGAACGATGAGCTGTACGAGATATACGATGACACTGACATAGTTCAACGAATTAAATGACAGCGGCTACGCTGGCTAGGTCATGTCGTCCGATTGGACAAAAACACTCCAGCTTTGAAAGTATTCGACGCAGTACCCGCCGGGGGAAGCAGAGGAAGAGGAAGACCTCCACTCCGTTGGAAGGACCAGGTGGAGAAGGACCTGGCTACGCTTGGAATATCCAATTGGCGCCCCGTAGCGAAAACAAGAAACGACTGGCGCGCTGTTGTTAACTCGGCTATAATCGCGTAAGCGGTGTCTACGCCAATTAAGAAGAAGAAGAAGAAGATGTTTTCCGTCTTCTCGTTGGTAGTGTTGCAGCGTAAGTTGACGACTAGTTATTTGAGAGAGCTGACTTCATGATTCTTAGTGTTTATGTTGATGCTGTTAACTAGTGCTTTATAAAGAACGATGAAAAAAAAAAATCCGCTTTACCTTAAAGACAAAAAAAAACAGTTAGGACAGCGAGTTAAGGTAAATATCTGCATGCTAGCGCTGAAGCTTCGCTCAGCAGACATTGCGGCGTGTGAAATTTTTCACATTTCCATTTAAAAAACAACATTAGCAAATGCGCAAGCATTTTCAAACCGCCGAAGGCATTGCGAGGAAATGCTTACTGGTTTTGTTGAATTTGCAATGACGCTTGTGGTTATAGTAAAGCAAATTTGTCACACGACTAAAATATAAACTCTAAATTGCGTTTCTGTACATACATATGTATGCAAATTTTATGTGTAAATGTTTTTGTTAAATTCATGTTTAAATTACTGAAAAATTATTTCACACTCGATGGTAATTTATTTTCCAACAGCAAGGTTGCGTAATTATTCCGATGGCAGTTTTGCTATTTGACGGTGTGTGAATTTGTAAGGTGTGCTGTTAGTTTTTATAGCCGCATTTTATAGTACTTCTTTACTCTATCTTTCCTTTCAATACTTTCGGTTTGCTTTGAAGTTTCTTCTTGAGCGGTGTCCCTTGCTTACCAAATTTTATACAGGATTATACATATGTTCCATTAGCGTCGCCAAGCTTACATCTTCACGCTCTTTTTTCTTCTCCAATAATCTGTTCCATTAATGTGTTCTACACATCGCCGGAATTTTAAAATTCACGAATTTCAACAAAGCTGCTTCTTGCTATTCTTCTTCTTTGCTTCTTGTCTTTACTCTCTCTCTTTACTTAACAGAAGGGGACCCCAGATGCTTACAGCGTAGTCTGGTCAATGCGGCACAATCGCACAAAAGATTCTCCATTGTTTCCCTGGTGCCTTGCGCTAGACATTTCCTTCAGTCTTATTAATCTTTCAGCCCCATTTTTCGGGCGTGTGCCGCCACCAGACAGTGACCAGTTATTATTTCGATCATTTTCCAACCGTCTCTTCTATCGAATGTCAATAGAAATTTTGTGTACTTCCGATCTATCGTTTGGCACATGAATTTTCCAGTTTTGCACCCAAGTAGTTCGTTCCATCGTATTTTGATTTTCTTTACCATGCTTCTATCAAGATCGTCGTATAGACAGTGCATGGGTTTCCCAATGTTGACCATTCTTGACAATCTCGTCAACTATTTACTTACAAAACTTAATAATAATTTAGCCTGAATGCCGATTGGAAGCCACCAGTGTTGACCTGCTTAGGGATAACAAACGGATGAACTACTCTGTAAATTTTAAACATTACTGCAGAATATTTCCATTAGCAATGGTGAAACGAAAATACTTGTATATTTACATAGATAGGCAATGGAGATTTGCTCATAATTTCACTAACTTTCAAATTCTGATATTTATGGAATTTGCTTCTACTTGGCTTACATTTTTGAGTTACACCTATTATTTTGATTTCGGTTCCAAAACGTCTATGAAAGATTTCTGTTAAAATATTACCCATACGCCCAAGTGCATTGAAAACGAAATGTTGATGGTATTATAACTGATAGAACAATAGGCATTACATACATTATTTTATTATATTATTTTATAATATTCCACATATGTACCGAAGCTACCTAAGTGTTTTTTCTGTCAGAGCTAAATAATGTCATTCTTGCTGCATAAAAGAACCATAAGTATATAAAGTATATTCGGTGATTTTTACGATAAGTGAAGTTATTCAAGAAAGAGGTTCCATTAAAATTTGTGAGCGGAGCCAAATTCTGATGCCGAAAGGTTAGAACTGTTGAAAACGCCCTTCGGTGATAATTGTTTTTGATTGGTACAAAGATTCAACTTCAACTGATGATCAACAATTCAATAAAAGTAAGGAATTGGTGCTTAAGAATTCACGATTAACAATCAGAGATCTTACTGGCATCGTTGGAATATCAGAAGGATCAATGAAAACCATTTAGAACGATCATTTGTTCTTAAGAAAAATGAAAGCATGATTGATTCAAATCAAAGTTCTGTGGACATAAAATAGTATATTTTCAGCTATATTTTAATATTTTTTTTTCAAATATGGTGAAAAATAACGGAGTTATGTGCTGTCATCGGAGGTGCCAAAAAAAAAAAATGCCCCAACTGCTGACATGATTCCGGCCGAATGAGTAGCTAAACAAAAAAAATTTTAAAGCCAAATTAACAATTTTCATCCGATCAAAAAGATAGTAGATCATTGTATAATTAATATATTCAACATGCTCAGTTTTTATTTGAAGTCGATCGGTAAATTTTTCTTTGAGTTATGATGGCAGCAATTTTGAAAAATGCCGTTTCGAGAAAAAACGCGATTAAAGTTTGATTTATAGTATATAATATATGTTTATACCTGCGAACGTTCGCTCTTTAGAACGCTGCCATTCACAAACTACTCAAGATAGGATCTTGCCAATTTCAGGGCATATTTTCGGAAATACATGCTATGAAAATAGCATAAAAAACAAACAATTTTTTAAAAGTGTCGTACTGGTATAGCCCCTAAACGTAATATTACTGGCGAAGAGTTTTGGCGCTATGCTTATGACCCGGAAACAGATGATCAATCGGTCGAATATCTTGGCAAAGTTGAGTAGAAGCCAAAAAAATCCACTAAAAGGCAAGTCAAAAATCAAGAATATGTTGACAGTTCTTTCGATTATAGAGATGACGTGCACTCCAAATCCCTTCCGAGCGGCCAAACTATCAACAAGGAATACTATTTGAGTAGTATGCGTTTGCGCGAAGTTAATCGTAAAAAGAGCCCGGAGTTATGGACCGATAACTCTTGGCTTTTGCACCACGATAATGTACCATCGCAAACTGCATTAATTTTTCGTGAGTTTTTTGTCAGACTTTAAATAATTATAGTCAAATTTAATTCAATATGCTTAAAAGTTAGAGTTGATTGTACTAAGTGAAACCTACATGCAATACGTAGATATATTTGCAAGCATAGATGCATTTAATATTCAGCGCGTTTCAAAAATGAGTGGACCAGCGACGTCACATCACGTAGACTATTAGAAGTAAACCGTTCGAAAAGCGGTGTGTGCACGTAAAAAAGGTCAACTGTGTTCTTTTCAGACTGTATTTTGTATTACGTAATGCGAAAGGCACATAAAATTCTGTGTGTCGATATGAGTAAAGTGTATATGCGCCGGTAAATTGGTGTCTTAAGTGTGTTTGACCATAATTTTGCCACTAACGCTTTGTGTTACAGTTCCCTCTTTATTAGAGCATTGCATAGCAAAATATTGTGAGAAAAAGAAAACTCAAATTGCGTTTTTTTGTGCGTGCTTGCAAAAAAAAATTAAATATTCAGCTTAAGTAAATGCAACAATTTGCAAAAGGTGAAGAAATAGTAATGTAAGTACATTTTAGCCCAAAAATGGGTATACATAATTTGGCTTTTTGGGAGAGTGCTGTGAACAATTTTCATTTTGTTTGTGAAAATGAGAAAGCCTTCAAATACAGCACAATGTTCCCACATTTTTTCTGCAGATATTTCATCGCAATGTACTCGAACGATAAATCAAGAAAAGTAGACAAATTGTCACTTCTTCCAAATTATTGTTTGTATTAATGTTTTGCATTTAATTATCTCTTCTTTCTGCAAGTCTTTCCGGTATTTCATGTGAAGTTTCCTTGCCACAGAAAAAAATATTTTATTAAATTTTTTTAAATTTAAATATTTTAACACAATAGCAAAAAAATCAAACTGTACCAAAATAAACCATTCGAAAGCTGTAGTCTGTAAAAGATTTCTCGACCTTTATATATTAAGAAACTAGCTGACTCCGCAGCCGTTGTCCTGCGTGAAATTATGTGTTTTGAAATGAAAAGAAAGTTAAATATATAATTTCAGTTTTTTTCAATGCAATGCAGCTTGAGAAACAACATTTTTTGGTTTCTGTTCCGGTGTACAGAAAAGATGGTTTTCCAACTCGTGAGCACGCCACGTATATCTGGCCGTATGGAAAACATAGCATTTCCAAATGTATGCCATGAATAGAGCAATGTTCTCGCAAACGGATCACTGACGAAAGTTGAGCAAAAACTCGTAAATGTTGATTTTGTTGCTGGCGGTGTTTCCACTGGCTGTACTGTATTCTCTGGGTTCAAAAACACTCTTTGGCCATTCTCCAAATTAACTGCGTGACACACAACAGTCGGAAAACGTTCATAAATTGCAAAAGTAAATATCCTACAAAGCGCTTTATTGCAGTTCACGTATCGACCGTATCGTTCAAGACCAATAACCGCCATGTTGCTTCCTTTGGTGACGTACTTATAAACGTACTTTATCAATTACATTAAACTTCAATACTCAACATTGATATGTGTTTTGAATATGAATTACACAATAACGGTGAATACTTCGATATTCACTCTTCTAAATTGAATGCTGAATGTTCTGCCATTGTCGTCTGGTGAGCGACGCCGATAGAGTAAATATCTATGATTTCTAGTTTGTGTTTCCAAAAGAAAAGCACGTGGATAGTGTTTCGTACATTTGGTGTTAGACGTACAACCGAAGTGGGATTTTGATATCCGCAAGGTCCATGAACCATATTGGTTTTCATCACTTCGTATAATACTGGATCTTTCTCTGCATCAGGAATTTCCGCAAAAATGATTTCATCAATTTGATCTGGTGTGACCACCATCCACCATCCAAAGAAGAATGTGTGCGTGCGGCAAACCCATCTTTTTCCACTCAACAGAGTACATTTAGCATCTAACAGCACCACATATACGTTGCATCGTAACTGTTGTTTGAAAAGTCGTGCTGTGACATCGTGACGATAGCTTGCAGATTGACCGCGATCCATAATTCCGCACGTATGTCACCGCATCCTGAGAGTACTTCTTGCCTTGCCTTGCCTTGGGCTGCCATACGTTGATGTCAAAAAGAACGCCTACCGATATTAGGGCGACCTCTTCGGGGCTTCGTAACAAATTTCAATCTGCAATTGATCTTTTAGTGTGAAACACACTTAAAGTTTTCACTGAATAATTTTCAATAATTTTTCTTTTGACGCAAGCAACCGAGATTGAACGATTCAAATAATTTAGAAATCAAAATATTGAAAAACAAAACAAACAAAAATTGAAAAAAATGGTATGGAAAAAAGTTACTTTTTGGAATTATCCAATTTTCCGACTTTTCCTCATGAAAAGTATAAGGTATATTTATTTCTAAACCTTCCCCGATCCACAACGAACAACCTCTGGAAATTTCATCAAGACTGATGCAGCCGTTCTCTTAGCGTTACTAACAAACAAACATTCATTCGTTTGTATGGGAAAAAAGGGCTGTTTTTAGGGGTTTTCCGGCAATTATTCGAATTTTTGCCGTAAAAACCATCCTTGAACCTCCACGAACATTAAAAAAAAAGAATTGGCAAAATTGGTCCTGGCGTTGTTGAGTTATGCGCTTAGCAACACATTTTGCCATCCATTTTTATATACTATATAAGAAGATACATAAGATAATTGTAAACTATTATGTTATTATTTTGCATAAGTGCTGTCTCCCATTAAGTTTTTTATTCCATTACTATTTCCAAACCATCTTCGTTTGGATCATTGTTCTCTACTTAAAATCTCTCTTTTTCATACTTTGGGCAGGAAAAGAAGATATACTAAGTGTTTCCTGCGCTTCTGCTGCAGATGGTGCAATTTGTTTTGTCATCGTATTTGTAGAGGTATAACAACCATGTCCTGTTAAAACTGTGTAAGATAGAAGTCAGAAGTTATGACTGTACATCCATCTCTCCGTCGTTGCTTTATTCCATCGTTTCTGACATTTTTCAGGCCCCTTTGTCTTTCCTGCTTCATCTCTTCTTTCGTTAGATAAGTGGCAGTGATTTTTGTTTTGTCGAAAATTCGCTTAATTTCTATGGCCTCTAGTCGCCTGATGTTATACAGTTCGGAAGGCACATGCAATCCTTATTGCACCAGATAGCACAGATTAGTGACTTCACCTTTTTCGGCTAGGTTTTCTGCTTCAGCGCTGTCCCCCATATAGGTGCAGCGTACATAAGTATGGACTGAAAAAACTCGTCTATTCTGGCTAGGTCTACCAATGTTAATCATTATCTTCGATAGCGTCACCGTCACCCTTGACGGTTTTTCGCAGGCTTTGTCTAGATGCGTCTTGTAATTTAACCGCGAGTCTGTCGCCACTCCTAGATTTTTCATTGTCTGCTGTATCGTATTGATATATGTATCCATATTGAGTGTGGCGACCTCTAGTTCATAGTGCTTCCGTTTTTGGTCAGGTAGTTGAAGCTTTGTCACCATAAGCCATTCCTTGTCCTTTGGCTTTAAGGGTAGTACTATTAAAATGTTTCCTAAGGTGACGATAAAATAACAAAAAAAAAACGGAAAAAGGGCTAAACAGGTGAATGATATATATATGTATGTACATATTTTGCTTTTACACCTGTAATCTATTAGAAATGATGTAATGCTGATATATGGTAGAGAGACAGTTAAAAAATTGGTTTGAAAGAGTAGAAATTAATGTATTTAAACATATTCTTCTGGAAAACTTAAATCTAGATTAAATTTGCTTGCAATCTAAAGAACCGAAATTTTCGGGTAAACGTATTTCAACATACAAAACACTAAATGCTGCTGGGTTTAAAATAAGTTTATGGTTATTTTCTGCCTTGAACTACCCGTTGATTGCATATATCAGAAAACATTGCTGTCAAATAATCACTCACAAATAAATATTACCACCTGATTTGAACTACCAATATATGTATATGCAAACCAACTGACAGCATTTGAACAGCAACCATTCAAACCAGTCTCGAAATGTTTACGATTACATGTATAATTTCAAGCAATTATAACATACCAATACATTTCAAATTTGACGTAGTGTTCTTGTAAACAGGAATGCAAGACTCAGTTTGCCAAATACTTAAATTTTAGTACAATCTTCTGCAATTTTAAAAAGTTAATTGTTAAACTTCTCTTAAAAAGTGCCAATATTTTTAGAGTAATATACCAACGCTCCAGGCTGGTGGCTGAAATATATATTAAATATTAACAGAATCTTACAATGTCCTTTCCAAAGTAAACAGGACTTTAAACAACAGGAACAAATGTTTTTGTTTGGCAAAATCAATTTATTTTATTCAAAATAGTCTTCTTCTGCTTCAATACAGCTTTTTGCACGGTCCAAAAGCATGTCGAAGGAGCGTTTTAGCTTGTTGGCCGGTATGGCCGCCAGTTTGCCGGTGCAAGCCTTCTGAATGGCCTCAACGTCTGCATAACGCTTTCTTTTCATGGACAAAATTTAATGTTGGCTCTTTGTTTGAAGCTCATTTTCCCTTAGATAACACTGGCGCCAATAGAATGTATTTATAAAAAACTTATACGTGCATGAAGTGTACTCAAATCAGAAGCTGGCGGAAATAAAATCTGTAAAATATCTTAATCTAAAGATCTCATGCCCTTCTCAAGTATAATTTTACTGATACTTACATCAAAGAGCTCAATTACTTTTAGTATACATCTCGCCACACTGAAAACATAATTTTCTGTCTTTGCTATAAAATAAGTTCATGAGCTGCACTTAAGCAATTTATAGCCTAACCGCAGAGATGCATAGAAGCATCTGCCAACTTGTTCTGTTATTTTACTGCAAAACACATAAACATTCAATTACACTGCAATGAAAATGATTTATCTGCCACTTTTAAGGCAGGAGTGACATTTATATGCGTCTCTAAGAGTGTATATGTAGTATTCTGTCGAAAATGCGCCCAATACTAACTAATGACATGGTGAATCGAAAGAACGCAGTCAACAAACGTATTCGTACATAAATGGGATCAACCTGCTGCAAGAAATCAGCCAAAAGGTTTGTTTCATTCGAAGAACTTTGTTTCATGTCTGGACTTTCCGTATTTTACTTTACGAGTAACCGACACTTTAATGGTAGGACCTATTACCTACATACATATTCTTTCGAGTACCTACATACCTCCACAACACTATTAAATGTAAAGTTGTTGCAATCATATTTTTAGTCATTTTATTTTCTCATTTATTTATAGCCAATTTCCTCTTAGTGTATTTCTATGCTCTCTCACACTCAAAATAAAACTCATATGCTCCTTTTCAATAAACCTTTTAGGTAAAGTCTCAATCTCTCACTCAGTTTTTCACTGAGAAATTTATTTTGAGCTGATTCGAGTTTCGTAGTACACAGCTCACTTTATTTGCGGCGAATTTCGTTAGTCACACTCTCATTGAGTGTAACACGCTCATACCGGTGGTAAACAAAACTGGCCTACATTAAGCTAATTTACTTTAACATATGTAGGTACTCTATTTCTCCTATTTCTCGTATTTAAACTTAACCTTTTATAGAACCGGCATATGCAAACCTTGTCTTACTCCATAAGTGGATTTAATGGAAGTTGCGATGGTCTTCATACTTAACTGCAGTTTATCGAATTAAACATACTAATTTCCCAGCATTAATGGAGTTATTATCTGGAATATAACTATAGCAATGCACTTAACTTCCATATACCTTTTCGAACTTTTCATTAACATTGAGAGCTTTTATTATCCGGTAGATTTGAAAGGAGTGACTAATTTGCAAGGAACTATCTACGAACATAAATTGTATTCCTGCTAAAGTTTGTTTTCGAATCATAAGTGATTCTTAAGTTGCTTTACAAAGCAGATAATTATGATTACTCTATTCAAATTCTCTAAAAAATTATAATAATTGTATAATAAATTTGGCAAAGAAGCCTGTCGAGCTTCTTAATATGTACATAAATACCGTACGCTGTAGATAAAATTTCCTTAGTGTAGGAGAATGTATTTTCTGAACGTAGACAACAGCTATTTCGATTTGGAAAGCCCTGCACTTCTTTTTTATTGGCGAACTTTACCCAGCATTTATTGGATAATATTTATATTGAGCAGAGGAGAGAAGTAACCGTTACTCTTCGACAAATGCGGTTAAAGTTTATGCTCAGTTAGGTCAAAAACCCTCTTCGTACTTATGCACTTACCCTACAATATTTAAAAAAATTTCGGAATTACCCCTCATACATTTGTTTGCTGCAACATTTAGCCTTATACAAATACGATTTAAGTTTATATTCGGTTCTGACAAAAATCTTTACAATTTCTTTGCAAGCTAATGCTGTTAACCCTCAAAATTTAAGTTCTTTTGAATTTAGTCTCCATACATTTATTTATGGCTTAAAAATTTTGCTCTAATAAAAAATCGGTTAGGATTAAACTATCTTCTTTTAAAAACCAAAACGAACACTCTCTATATGTTAAAAAGTAACTTTTACTCTTATACAAAATCGGTTAATATAAAACTCACCAATGTTCAAATTTACTACAAACTCTCTGCAAGCTTATGCTGTTAACCATCAAAATTAAAGCTTTTTTCAACAGATTTCGTTATTTTTAGTTTATGCAAATTCAGTTAATGTTTAACCCACTCTGTAAAAACTGTTGGCGAAACTGTATGGAGGGTATACTCTTAATCCTCAATATTTATAGACTTTTCAAAATTATCTATATATTTTTATTTATTGCTATTAACCTTTAGTCCTACCAATATAAAGTCGATTTAAGTTTACACATACTCACTTATGTTGAAAACCCAATTTTTTCATTTTTACAAACTCAAAAATAGTACAATAACATTCACTGTAACTGCTATTAACATCCCAACTAAACAAAATGTCGTTGTTCTGAGGCACCGAATGCAACGAGCGGTCGCAATTTGGTGAGAACGTGTCAACTAACAAAGAGCTAACTTCGTGATTCGTGTTTGCTAAACGTTTTTCCTACAAATTTCATTCGCCGTTGGTTAGCTGCCGAAACACAGTTGTTCACGCACACATTTAACTACAGTTGTAAATATAATGAAGACTTCGTACACTCAAATTGATGATTCGTTTATTATTTTCGAAGTTTCGTTGAGCAGCGCCGTCGCTAGAAGCTTCCGGTTGGCCGATAGGAAACAGTGCAATTTGATCGTCTCATCGGTGAGTGTCGTTTATAGTTTTTTTTAGTTTTACTTTGTAATTCGACGTTAATGGTTGTATTATTTTATGGTCCAGATTTTTTTTTACCGAACGCGAGCTTAAATTCGTATTCATGTGTGTATATAAGACTATTTTTGCGAATGCCGTTGGAAATACCGCAGATCAAGGTTAAAGGTGGAAATAATTTTGCAGTGAAAAATAAAGTTGAATTCGATATACGTTCTATTACACGAGTCTGGTAATGCACCTGTGTTCAACTTGTGTAAGTTTGTTATTACAAAGTAATATAACTTAATGTGGTGTTATTTTCATAAAAAATGTGAAATATTACAAAATAAAATTATAATCCGCAGGTGAATCTAAAAATTGCTAAGATAATGAAAATTCAAATGTTCAATTCCATTTCCATGAATTTAAATGATGATTTCGGCTGATTTTTGATGAATTCACGCACAGTTTCGATGAAATTTCCGGTGATCTCGGATTTTGATTGGCCCACATGTTGATCGTGATTTATGTCCTCACGACCACTTTCACTTGAAACCACTCGTGCACTCTGCTGCGGGATAGACAATCATCGCCATAAACTTATTTCATCAATTGAAACGTTTCGGTAAAAGTTTTAACAATTTTACAACAAAATTTAATGTTGGCTCTTTGTTCGAAGCTCATTTTCCCAATAACACAAACATACTGACACTTAAAACGCAATAACTTCACTTTCAATCAATTCTCACTTGACAATCGATAAAGATAGCAGATTCTAACGCACCAGTCGACATATACATATAAAGATATAGATGGCGGCCCCAGGGGGCGCTAGATTCAAAAAGTGCTTTGGAACGCACCTTGCAACAATTGTTATTTGCTTAGAAAGTCATGAAACTTCTTCTTTTTGTCTGCGCCCGCTTTTTTTAGTCTCAGCCTAGCATGTTTCGATGCCATTTCGCGAATGACTTTTTCTTTGTATAGGATTGTTCCACTTCAACTTTACATCCGGCGTCATGCCAAGATATTTCGCCGAGGTGAAGTACTGGGTTACTTGATTCCCAATATGTCTGTGTAGTTTATATGAACAGTCTCTTTTAAAGTAATGTAATATTTCTGTGTCCATTCTACAACTTGATTGTTTGAAGATTGCATTTTGTTCGACGACTCAGTTTAATTTTTGCCGGCCGTAATAATGTAGGTATCATCTGCAAATGTGGGGATTGTGCAGTTTGGCAGCGTAGGCGTGGCCCCATAAACAAAATGTAAAAGAGTGAACCCAGGACGTTCATTCTTTTACATTTTGTTTATAGGGACATGCCCTTGGAGTACACTTGTTTTTATTAGCTGTAATGTAGTATATATTTTTCCCTGCTTAAGGTAGCTGGTAAGAGGCAACTTGGTAGGTTAGATACTGTGGGAAGAGAAGTTTTAATTTATGAAGTTAGTCATGGTGCCATGCTCTATCGAACACCTGGGATACGTCAAGAAAAACAGTTGTTCAAATATGCTTTTATTCCATTGCATCTTCTATTATGCTTGTTATTTGATGAACTTCATCGATTATGGATTGTTGAGATCTAAATCCAAATTTATGAATTTTTCTTCCATTATGTTCTGAGTATTCTTATAATTACAGCTTTAAGTAGCTTCGTTATATAATGAGTGGATAGGGTTATCATCTGGGTATATCTTTAAACATTTTATAACCTTGAAGTCCGTACCATCGAATCGAAATGCTAAATCATCGTAATTTTGCCACAAAGCTATTATTACTGTGTAGCAGCATAAGTTTTGCAACAGTATAAAAACGAACATAACATTTTTCAAACCAGTTTACTAAACTGCTAACGATTGCTATCATAGTGTAACATTTTACCTACGAAAAAATATTAAAATTGCCAATATCAATTTTTATTTACTCATGTAAACATAATAGCTGTGCGAATACTACAAAATTGCTCTCATAAAGACAGGACATTTGTTCCATATCCAATTCCATATTGATATTATTAATTTTTTTTCTGCTTGATAAACGTGAAATACTTGTATATATCTACATATATTAAAAAATTTAAAATTTTATGAACAAACGTTAAAGAAAATTATGCTGTGAAGTAAATTTAATACAAGACGCATTGTAGACGGATATAACTCTATGCTAATCTCGCCGCGTACTCATAAGCATCTGAGTACATAGCGAATGTTCTGTTATTTCGTGTTCATTAAATCAAATTAATATCATTACTGTTGGCAACGTTTTTTTCACAAACAAGATTCTTCAGAAGTGAAGACTTGAAAGAATCAACACAAAAAATAAGTAAGTAATTACCACTAGCGTGCTTGCCATTGTGTGTACTTAACCAACTTCATTTTTCCGCTTTATCATTGAATTCTACTAAGCGCCATTTTCTGTAACGGTAGCGCTTCGTAATCACAATGTAAAAGTTACGCGTAAAATTTCACAGAGTGAAATCACACGGAATCTGTCCATTCCAGCATATGTTGATCATGCTCTCTGCAATTTTGTACGCACTAAATATGTATATATCAACGCGTTTCAAGACAACACAACAGCATAGCACCCACTTCATTTTGGTATAGCTTTGCGCGCTAACTATTTAACCAGCACTGTGATTAGCTCATTAAGCGTACTTGCGTTGAAAAGCAGTTATTGGATGCAAGGCATAGCTCTCGAAGCTAGGTACTTCAATTACTTATTGAGTAGTTCATGCCCATGTATTCGGCTTTTGCTCGCATTTAGCTAAATAGTATTACGTGTGGATAGCAGGTGGAATTGCAGCCATGTTGTTAAGGTGATGTTTGTCTGTATATGAGTTTCAACTGTTCTGATTGAAATGCATCCATCACAAATTCAATTTTCGGTTTATAATAGCAACTCATGTGTGCGTATATAAATCGTGTAGTCTGGTTCTACAAACGCTATTAAAGTTGTTGCTTGAATTCTTGTATGAGTTAAAACACAAGGTATGTTTCTTTCAGATAAGCTGTGGTATTGCCACGTCCTATTTTGGTCAATAGGGACATAATCAAAATTATTTGTACTATGCTTTTTATTTCTGAAGATCTGAGAAATAGAATTTTGTTGATATAGGTATTAGATATATGCATAAACTCACCAGATAAATTACTCTCAACTTTCTTAAAACATAACATACCATTATTGTTTACATCACCAAGAAAACTATTCGGAAGGTTTACGGTCAACCCCAGAGAGTTTGCTTACTATTTAGCAAATCGGAGTGAGAACAACTGTTGCTGAAACAGCTTTCAATATTGTGACAGGTTGATTGAAGTTTGACATTGAATTTAATAAACATTTAAATATATATTTTTATTTAAATACTTTCGTGGTATTCTGTATTTTAATACCAATACTAACGTATTCTCACAGCAGCGGTAACATAAAATAAAGAATCTATACAAAAGCCACTCTAAACTAAAGGTTTCATTTCACAAAGCCTTGATGGCTTCGAACATGCAAACTTAGTTGCCTTCTTCAAACATCTCGCCTAGTTGTTAAGCCCTACAACAAACTTCGTTACATCAGTTGCTTTTGCTTAAGACAAAACTCGCAAGTTTTTTTATTTTGCTATGGAATATGGTGACAAACAAACATCGATCTGACTGTCAGTGTCAATGTTTACAGCACCCCAAAAGTGTTGCGTCGCTACTAACGCTTTCTCCGCCAATATACCTGACAAAACTTGTAGAATTAGCGACTAACAACTTATGAAAATCTGTGCATACATAGCTGACTTAGACTACCGAAATTCGATCTGACGTTGTTAGAGTAATTCATGGCTTTATTTAAGGATATCTACAATAATACAGAAAATTTCCGGTTGCTGTGATTGCATACGAGTCACTTAAGGGAGAAGCCTTTTTTAGAAGCTTCAAAATATCGATTTATATTTAAAAATTATCTAAGAAAGTGTCCCCAAAGTTATAGATGGGAATTCGAAATATTGTTGAAGCTAGCAGGGAAATTGTGAGCGAGCGCTTAGCAGATATATGAGCGCTTGGGCAGAAAGCCAAAACTTTGAAGCGCGATTTCTCGGTTTTTAATTTTTACGATTTTTCTTAATTGGCGGGCATGATAGAAAAAGCATCGTATGGTACTGGGGCGAAGTATATTCTTTGGCATTAAATTATCTTCAATTTAAACTAAAAAAAATAGGAAAAGTCAAGTTTAAACATATTTTTAAACAACATAAAGTAAAATGTTTTTGGTCAAAAACCACTTTTTTCAATTTTAAAAAAATTGTAGAATTTTACCCTTTTTTTGGCATTTTTTTTAGTTGAACTAGAAAATAAGAACTATTTTAATAAAAATCAATATTTTTTTATTTTTATTCCAATTCATAAATAAATAAAAACTTTGAATTGTTTATATTTATATCAATATAATATTAACTTATTAGTTTTTGCTTCTTATCCATTATACATTTAAAATTTACTGATTCACTGAAATTAACCGGAAAGAAATGAAATGTGTGCAACCGCAAGGGTTGTAATTTTTATGACAAAAAGTTTATATGGAAAGAGCGGAAACCAACATATTTAATTAAAAGTAAATGGTAAAGTTCAGCGCATGTACACACGCACATGTATTGTTGTAGATTTGTACATAGGTATGTCTACTCAAAAAAGTAGATTTAAAATTTGCTTGGAAAATATATTTGAAGCATCTGTAGTGAAATGATAATTTAATTGAAAATAAAATTGCGTAGCCAGTAAGTTCATTCATTTATATATATTTCGCTATGATATACCGTGGCGCAAAAATTTACTTCCGATATTTTTTAGAAAATTAAAAACCTTTTAAAAAAATTAAAAACTTGTATTCTGCTTGTGGATTATTTTTATTTGGTCTTTTAAATTTTTTTACAACAAGTCGAGAATGATATCATGTAAGTTGATTGTCATTTGAGCCCTTTTTATGGCATTTTTCATCACTTTGCCCAGAACTTCCGGCGATAGGTTCTCACATTCTTGACAGATATTGTCCATAAGAGCTGCAAGAGTCTAAGGCTTGTTAACATAAGCCCGCCACTTCAAAAAGCCCCACAAAAAGAAGTCTGGAGTGGTCAAATCAGGCAATCTTGCTGGCCAGTGCAAATCGCCAAAATAGGAGATTAAGCGCCGGGAAATGCATCCTTCAGCATATCGGTTTTGGCTCATGCAGTTTGTGCCGTTGCACCGTCCTGTTGGAACCACATGTTTTCCAATGCCAATTCATCAAGTTGCGGCAAAAAGAACTCATTGATCATTGCTCTGTAGCGCTCACCACTCACAGTAAACGTTTGGCCAGTGATGTCTTCGAATAAAAAAGGTCTGATGACTACTCCAGCGAAAACAGCAAACCATACAGTGACTTTGAGCGGGTGTAATGGCTCTTCGTGGGTTACACGCGGATTTTCAGCGCCCCAGAAGCACAAATTTTGCTTATTTACATACCTGCTAAAATGGAAATGGGCCTCATCACTCATGATAATTTTTGATGAAAAATCATCTTCCTCTTGGTGGTGAATAAGGATGGCTTGAGCGTACAGCTGATGCACCGTCTGGACTTTGTACGGAAACATCTTCAAATCTTGTACCAAAATTCGCTGTAAACACCGTCGACTGATACCCATTTGCGGGGCACGTCGTCTGGTCGATGTCAACGGAGCTTTCACGACTTCCTCGGCAACAGCAGCAATATTCTCTGCAGAACGGCTATTCCGGGGTCTGCCACGTCTGGCAGCATCTCGTGTTGTGCCAGTCTCTTCGAAGCGAGTGGCTAAACGTCGCAGTGTTTCACCAGTAGGCGTCGGACGGCCAGGAATTTGCGACGAAATTCAGGTTGTGCCAAAGTACCGATTATTGGTCAAATAAATAGTCACCAATAAACCGCGTTCTGGAGCAGTGTAGCCTATCATTGTTTATTAACTTGTATTTCGCTTGTGTTTACTACACAAATGTCAAAACAGAACTAACATTAGAGGTCAATTGCAAAATTTATAGCATCTTTTGATAGGAAGATTACTTTTGCGCCATGGTATATGGGAGTTGGAGTATTATCGAACCGATTTTATCTATTAACTATTATCATGCCACATACTAAAAAAGTCACGTCAGCCTGATACTAGTTTTATGAGATCAAGTTTTGCCAAATTGTATCTATTTAAGTTACGAAAGTATACTGTAATGATTAAAAAACGTTCTGTAATTTTCATTAAGATAATCCACATATTGAGCGATATATCCAGCATAAAGTCACTTGGAAGTTCGAAAATCCTTAAAATAGGTACATATATGGGGCTAAGGGAAGTATTGGCCCGATTTAATCCATTTTTGACATACACAGATTCCATTATCAGAGAAAGATTATAAGTGAATTTGAATTATATATATCACACATTGACCAATATTTTCGATCAAAAGTCAACTATATGTACTTGTTGCATTTGAACAGTTTTTAGTCAAAAGATGGCATACACGTATATCCCGTTATACTAATTTTAAAATTTTATCATGCTCTAAAATTCAAATATTTATATCACGGGATATGCCTCTGGTTCCTCACCTAATGAACTGCTAATTTTCAAAATCGTTGATTTTGCGAAACTTTCAGGAAAAATTTCACGAGGTTTGACCTATTATAATGATTTACGTATACGTAATGCTGAACATATGTTTAAAAATTTGTTTTTGTGTACAATTTAATGGCTATATATATTTGTAAATATTTATATCCTAGGAAGTGCATTTATATGCCGACTTACATCGTGCATGACAAATTAATTGAAATTTACTAAAAAAAAATATTTTTCACTGAAAAATAATCAGCTTTAAAGTGTGTGTCATCATTAAGAAGTAATATCATGAAGAAGATGAAGAAGACACTTACAGAAAACACATGCTCCTCAGCATGTAAAAAAACATCATCCAGTGCTTGAAAAATATAAAAAGAATATAAAAATTCGTCGTGCAAAGTTGTGTAATTACCTGCCGCTTTTGGGGTATAATAAAGTTATAGTAACAGTTAAAGAAGTGGAACTTAACACATATGCATAGTTACACATACATTCACTTATATACATAGTATAAGTGGGACTGCTAAGAAATAAAAATTGCAGACGGAAAGTATGTGGTGAGAAATTTCTACCTAAAGATGTGTTAGTGCATTGCAACTAGTTACTAGTAGAATACACCCAGGAGGTAATTATATTACGTTTAAAAAATATAAAAGAATTTGAGTATTTAAAGCACATAAATTTGTACATATGTATGCATATGCATGCTGCAAGTGAATACAATATTCGAAAACACCTGAATTTAAGCCTTCCCTACTTGTTATGTAAATATTTATTTAGGTATCGATAAGTGAATGTTGAATACTAATTTTTTTTTTTTGATATTTTAAGCTATATAAGTTAAATAGATATCTTCACATTAAATCTGCAAAATTTATTTAGCAGTACAGTTCTTATCAAATTAAGTTTCTGAAGTTAGTAAGTTCATTCCTTAGAATGTTTTCTCTCAAGCCCTTCAACAACAAACTACATATCTACTCTATTTCTTTGTGTTATATGCTTTATTTTCCTAAGTTCCTTAACCCTTTTATTCGGGCTTCCAAAGAAGATAATGGTATGCGAAACTGGTATCATTTGATTGAATTATAATTTAAAGCAAACTTCGTTTGTTTGAATGAACGCTCTGGCGATACACAGATAAAAAATGAAATAATCTCGCCATTATACAGTGAATTTTGAAGTTCAGTCGTTAGTTGGTAAAGAGCAGTGTTAGTGGATCTAGCTGCTCTGTATGCGTGCTGACTGTCGTGGAGTGTGCGATTTTCAGCACCTTCGATTTTATGTAGTTATCTACAATCTTTTGTTTCCCTTTTAACATGAAAGAAGTAAGACTAAAAGGCCAGAACGATTTGGTCCCTTTTTTCTACCTTGACAATGAAGATTACGCTTGTCAGGAAGTAGAGAATGAGCCCAGTGCCCACTTGATTGACTCTGCAGTGAATAATTTCCTTGCAGCCCTTCATTCCGATCTAGCCTATGGCCTACCGTCTCTGGGAAGAGCGCAAGTAAGTGTGTCATTGTCATATTCTTTGCGTTGGTCGTATAGGTCTAATCATGTCTTTTAATTGATAATGATGGTTCCATCTTGTCACGTACAGTTTGATTGCCTCTAGGCCGAGAAGACGTTATCTCAGAATTCCCTAAAACTGTTCGTCTTCGCGGACCTAATTTCCTTGTTATGGGTTGTTAGGGTCTGCCGACGAATTGACTGCCTAAGCACTGAGAGCTTACTAGACCACCATGAATAAGCTTGTTTGTTGGTAGACAGCTTTAGCTTTATACTCTCTATCTACCGCACTATTTACACTGCTTCAGTGTACTTATATTTAGTTCAGGAGTTTCCTTAAATATACCCCAGCTCATATTTCTAGGGATATGAATCGGCGATCGGTCCCTGTCGTTTACTTTCATTGCATATGTATGATCCTATGATCTGACATTGCGGGTTCTTGCGGCAGCTGCCACTGCGAGATCAGACCGATATCATGAGTTGATAGCATAAGGTTATATTGAGCACATCCCAACAAGTACTGGTTACGAAGATGGGTTCAAAGCCAATATTCCTAATGCTTACATTGCTACTTTTCATAAACTAAATTCCTCGCGTTGTTGGCCATGTTACCCCAGTCCGTATGATGCGCGTTGGCATCTCATCCCAATATGATGGGGAGCTTGTTCCTTCTGCAGTTGTCAGTTAAGGGATGTTGTGACTGTCTCCCTTTAAAGATAGGCCGATGCAAGGATCTTTGATGGAGAAGTTATACTTTGTTCACTTAACGGTTGTCTGAATCACCTTAAACTACATACATATATATAAATTATCAGGGTGACGAGAAAAGTTGAAATCCGCTTGACTGTGTGCCCATCCGTCCGTGCAAGCTGTAACTTAAGTAAAAATTGAGATATCTTGATGAAACTGGGTTTGCAGGTTTCTTAGCACAAAAAAAGTTTGAGTTCGTAGATGGGATAAAAAATTTTGAAAAAGTGGACTTGGCCACGCCCTCTAATAAGTTCAATGTGCGTGTCTCCTAAACCACTAAAGCTACAGTAACCAAACTCACCGAGCATAATTACTACAAAAACTCCTACCGACAGTGTGAAAAAATCGGATGAAAACACCGCTCACTCCCCATATAACGGTACTGTTCAAAACTACTAAAAGCGCAATAAATCAATAACTATATATCCCAGAGACATTAAATTTTGCCTACGAGATGGTGTGGGGAGATTTAATGAGAGCCGGTTTAAAAATTTGACAGTGGGCCCGCCCACATTTTGATGAAATTTTATATCTCGGCACCTGGCCGACCAATTTGCGACAAAATTTGTATGTAGCATACTTTTAATATTTCTATGTCACAGCGCGAAACTGAAAGAAATAGAAGTACAACCACGCCTAATTCCAATGTAGCACAATTTCTAATTCCACTTGACTCTTTCACTTTTCAGTACACAAATCAAGAAGCATTCAATTTAACGGAATTAAACTTTGCACGAATAATGCCTTTAGTGTATTTGTGACCAAAAATTGTTCAAGTCCAACAAAAAATGTTCAAAGCCCTAGATACCGATTAGTTCGACCCCAGTACCTATAGTTGACTTTTGATAGAGACTATTGAACAATGTTTCAGATATACTTGTATAATTGAAAATCAGTCATAATCTTTCCCTGACAATGCTATGACTGTATGTCAAAAATTGGTTGAATCGGAGCAATACTTCCCTTAGCCATCCTACACCTAATATAAAGATTTTCGAACTTCCAGGTGACTTTATGCTGAATATATCGGCCAATATGTAGATTATCGCAATGAAAATGAGCTAGCGTGTTTTACTCATAACTGTGTATCTTTGTGCCTAAAATAGATAAGTTTGAGTGAAAACTTGACTTACCCCCTATATAACAAATATCATGATTTCCTAATAACCGGCTGACTTTGCCCTATGTCATTGGTTTTTTAGTATGTTACTGGTTAATAGTATGTGGCATTGGAAAAATAGATAAAATCGGGTCGATACTACCCCAATTTTCATTTTATACATATAATGATATCCGTTTTTCTAACAAACCCTATGTGTCTGTCAGTATAGGAGTTATATATAGTATAGTATACATATGTATGTATATAAAATTGCTTGGATTTCGATCCTCTGGTTAACGTTTTATACCTTAAAGCATGTCCTTGACTTTGATACTGGCAAGTTGCAAGAGTATAAAATGTTCGGTTGCCCACGAACTTAGTCCTTCCTTACTTGTTTTGCTTTGTTTTTCCAAAATTGATGAAGCCCTTGAAAAGGCGACACTACCCTACGCAGATTTGAGGATTGGAAAAAAACGCTGGCAGAAATGCAATGATTACTTTGAAGGGAACAAAATAGATATTCGTGAATAAATAAACATTACTTTTTGAACAAACCTCGTTCATATAACTGCATTTACGCACTACGGAAAAATGTTTCTGCTTTTAATTGGCAAATTTTCTACTCACTATTTTTGTGCGCTGCTTTCTTGTAAAAAATTTAACATGTAAAAGAAACAGCAATGTTATTGCATTTACTTCGTATAAAAAAGTATGAAGATTCCTCATTTGAAAAGCATAACCGCTACTTCAGTACGAAGAAGTTTTGTTTTGTTGTATGAGAACTTTTTCTATTTTAAGGGCAAGGATTGTTATGTAAGTCAACAATGCAAAAAAATCGTTCATATCAGACTAATAAAACATATACTACATACAAACTGACGGTATTAAAATTAAACTCTTGTATGGAAAACTTAGCATACATCTGCCATACAAAATGAGCGCCTTCTCGACACCCTTGAATAACACCGGTCAACACGATTTTTGGGTCTGACATCTACATGTTAAATTTTAGTTTCTCCGTTTAAAGTTTGCTTTCGTAGAAATTAGAGCAATTTTTCGATGATTTTTATATTTTTTCTACCATTTCACTATAGATTATAACTAGAAAACTTTTTTTAGATACAAGAGTCGTTTTTATTCAAGATGTGTGATAACCAATAATATATAAATGTAAAATAACAAGAAATTACTGTCTAAAAGTGAATAATTTTTGTATTTCTTTTATGCTCATATGAGCTCTCTCGTATTAAACCCAAATATACTTATCGATGTAGATCAGCCCAAAGCAAACTTAAAGAACTGAAGATTAATATTTAAGTGTGTTTCAATGTCTTGAATCAGAATTCAAGCATGAGAACAGAAACCCCAAAAAAATTATTTTTTTTTGTTGACCATTGTAATTTGTATTAAACAAAAACACTTGCACTTACTAAACCGTAATGATTATTTTGATGTGAAGTTTAGAACATTAGTATATTAAAGTCATATTTACCTAAATACTCTAAATTT
>NC_065920.1:56732127-56744807 GCF_024586455.1 Bactrocera neohumeralis | reverse complement strand
AATGTGCACGATTTTTTGCTTATTTTATGGTGCACATGATCAGCTGACATAGTGTCAAAAGGCAGTGAGAATGAGCAGTTTGTTAAAGAGGCGAAATCCATTACTGTGTTGAAAAATTTTGAGGGTTGTCCGTTAATATAAATATTATTCTAAGCATGTTTAGTATATCTTTATATAAGGGGTTAAGCTAGATAAAGAAAATTTTGTTCTACATTGATAATAGACATTACATATGACGCAATTATTCGAGCCTAGAATTTTATTCATATTATTTTATTTCATACATGGCGTATGATGAACATAATTTTTTATTTTTTGGTTGGTGGAGTAATGAGAGATATGCTTGTTCTATTTTTAATTAGTCATCGATAATTAAGAATACAGTTTTCGAAGAGCAGACAACTTAACCTTAAACCAGTATCTATATAGCGCTGATACCTAAATATACGAAATACTTAAAACAGATTTCTATGTCTCGAAACATTGGTCGACTATAGTCAAGATCTAATTTTACTAAAAAAGAGTATAAAAGATAGCCTCAATATTGTCAAAAACTACACATTATTATATAGAATTTATAATTCTTACGAACTTCCATATATATACTTTTTTTTATTTATATCGACGCCCGCGTGAATGCGTAGGGTATTAGCTGTTTTCCCAACCAATGAATTAATAAATATAGGAAAGTATCAGCTTCTTTCCATATTCGGTACATCTCCTCCTCGGTAGTATAATGGAATTTATAAAACTCAAAAAACGTTGAATATGAGCAGTGTTTGATTTGTATGTATCATCAAACATTGACCTCAAAAAAGAAATTTTCATTCCTTACCACTGGTGGGGGGAAATGAAAAGTCGTAAGTCTTATTTTTATTTGGAATTTTCATTGCTTATATACTATTTTAGAAAACTATCTAAAATAAATAAATATATGTGTATGTGTGTATGTATGCATTGCATCATATTGTTTATGCTGCTTGATATGTTTTATGCTACATGGGGTTGTTTTCAAGTGTACAATTTAATACATGTGTGTGTGTGTCTTTAATGTTATCTCATCTGTAAATTTATGACTTGTGTCCCCATGCATTTTTATTATTATTAGATGTGCATTGCATGTAAATGCATTATGTATATATGTATGTATGTATGTATATTAATATATAAATAGATATTTATTGTATTGTAGAATTTGCGGCTTTGCTGATAAGTAAGCATGTTCAATGATATTCGAACATATTGCCGAGGGAAAGAAATGATTATTTAAAATTAGTGGACTGTATATGTTTTCATGATCTTAAGTATTTCAAATTTCTTAACTTATCGTATTTAAGAAAACGAACGTGTTCAATTTTGAGCAAGCAGAATATATATACAAGTATATCTTATTCACGAAACTTATCTAGTATAGAAATATTTATTTTACGTCTTAAATAAATTTGATTTCTCTAATTTGTTTTCATTTGTGCATATTAGCTTGTAAACTAATGCATGTATAAATATTTAAAATACAAGGTGCGTTCCAAAGAAAACAGGACTTTAAAAAATACAGAACAAATGGTGTTTTCTGCATAACCAATTTATTTTATTCAAAATAGTCTCCTTTTGCTTCAATACAGCTTTCTGCACGGTCCGGTGCAAGCCTTTTGAATGGCCTCCATGTCTTCATAACGCTTTCCTTTTATGGTCAAATGCATTTTTCCGAAAAGCGAGAAGTCGCATGGTGCCATATGAGGTGAACACGGGGAGTGGTTAGTGGTTAAAATGTGACTTTTGGTCAAATAATCGTGCTTCGAATGTTGGATTCTGAGTAATTTTTGGTCGTCAGTCAATTTGTGCGGAACAAACCGTGCACACACCTTTCGTAAGCCCAAATGTTCGGTCAAAATGCGATAAATCGAAGTTTTGGAGATGTTCAATTCCATTTCCATAAATTTCAATGATGATTTTGGCACGACGCACAGTTTCGATGGAATTTCCGGTGATCCCGGATTTGGATTGACCCACATGTTGATCGTCATTTATGGTCTCACGACCACTTTTAAAGCGTTGAAACAATTCATGCACTCTGCTACGGGATAGGTAATCATCGCCATAAACTTGTTTCATCAATTGAAAAGTTTCGGTAAAGTTTTACCAATTTTAAAACAAAATTTAATGCTCATTTTCGCGCCGATAACACAAACTTACTGACACTTAAAACGCAATAACTTCATTTCCAATCAATGAAATGTCATGAAATTTTCACTGGACAATCTATAAAGACAGCGAATTCTAACGCACCATCCACACCACGGGGAACTAGATTCAAAAAGTCCTGTTTACTATGGAACACAACTTGTATAAAATACACAGGAGGTTGTGATAATTTGGAAGTTGGTTGAATCGTATACATATTCATCCAAACATTATTTGATTTCATTTGTAACTGATTTCATGAAATCTTAATTTAACTAAATTGATAAAATACCGGCCTATATAATTTATAATGGACATATTTTACTTAAATTTGTATTTTATATTTTTAAATCTAAAATTGTAGTGTCCTTTTATTTATACTTGTTTATACATACTAAAATATTAAATTTTTATACTCTCGCAACAAAGTTGCTAAGGAGAGTATTATAGTTTTGTTCACATAACGGTTGTTTGTAAGTCCTAAAACTAAAAGAGTAAGATATAGGGTTATATATACCAAAATGATCAGGGTGACGAGTAGAGTTGAAATCCGGTTGTCTGTCTGTCCGTCCGTCCGTCTGTTCGCCCGTTCGTTCGTCCGTCCGTGCAAGCTGTAACTTGAGTAAAAATTGAGATATCATGATGAACTTGGTGCACGTATTTCGTGGCTCCATAAGAAGGTTAAGTTCGAAGATGGGCAAAATCGGCCCACTGCCACGCCCACAAAATGGCGAAAACCAAAAACATATAAAGTGTCATAACTAAGCCATAAATAAAGATGTTAAAATGAAATTTGGCACAAAGGATCGCATTGGAGAGGGTCATGTTTGGACGTAATTTTTTTGGAAAAGTGGGCGTGGCCCCGCCTGAAAATCACTAAAAGTGCGTTAACCGACTAACAAAAAACGTCAGAAACACTGAATTTTACGGAAGAAATGGCAGAAGGAAGCTGCACCCAGGCTTTTTTTAGAAATTGAAAATGGGCGTGGCGTCGCCCACTTATGGACCAAAAACCATATCTCAGGAACTACTAATCTAATTAATTTTACAGCAAAATGAAAAACTATGTAAATGACGGATAATGAAATCTCGATTATCACTTTATCATGCGAGAGTATAAAATGTTCGGTGACACCCGAACTTAGCCCTTCCTTACTTGTTATATATGGTTCAAATGTTAGTTTCTACGTTATGCATATAAGCTCTAAAATATTGCTTGGCGTAACGTGAAACATCTTGTAAAAACATATGATAATGGAAAAATATCTCGCAACAACGATGCTATTCATGTGTCTATTGGCTTATTTATGACATACACTGCGTATAAGTGATTTATCGGCGTACACAATGCAGTACTGCTGGCCGACTAACGTAGTAGAACTGGTGAGAGAAAGTGTTGGTTTAGTTGTATTGCACACGTCTACATAAAAATTATCCGTCTGCCCTTTTGGTATTTTTCAACATAAGCATTATATGGAGGGTGGGCGTGGTTAGTACCCAGTTTATAAAAAAATGCTACAGGGCCTTAAAAAATGTTTAGCCCAGAAGTGAAAATTTAGCGACAAAAATAACTCAAATCATCACAGGTTCTACAATACATTGTTGTCGCGGTTCATATCATCCCTATTTATCTAATTAAATTACTAAGAACATTTCAAATTACTCTCAACGCTATGCTACACTAAAATTTTGAGAGTGTTTTTAAAGTTGTTAACATTATTGTTGGCTCCCTTTACCCTTCGAATTAGATGGACAGGAATGCATTGTCTGCTTTGTTGTTTTTGTCACTGAGTGTGTATTTAATGAAGTGAAAAGTTGTTTATAAATATATACTCTGGATATTTAAGAGTCACATCATTTAGAAAAAATAAATTTTTGGTATAAAAGAGGTTTATATAAATTTTTAAAAATTATTTAATATTCTTCTAAAATTATATTTTGACTGGCTATGGGTTTTTTGAACTATTTAGAGTGAGTGATTATCTTTCGTCAATTTGATGGTATAGCAGTATTTCCAGGTACAACTTAAAGTAATATGAAAATAAGACAATAATTATTAGAAATAGTTATATGGTAAAAATTACTATTATTATATAGTCACTACAACTAAAGTAAATATAAAATTAGTAGTTCTAAAATTTGAGCTCGTAATGAATTTCCTACTGTGATCAAATTGAAATGTGAATTTTTAAATTATACTTCGCGTGTTTTTCGAATCAGTAATTTTTTTTCTGTAAGTTGGTAGTACTGTTAGTGACATCAATGCTTAATTTCACGTCAAAATATTTAGTAGTATTTGAAATAAGCGTCGTTTTGTGAGGCTCTAAAAGTGAGTTCCTCGATTTTACTATGTCTGAATTTATTGAACAAATATGTGCGATAATGCACCATATCATACTGCATTGGTTCTTCGTGATCATTTTTCGCTCTCTGAGTCAGCTTATTTGATTTAAAGGCCTTTTTACAATAAACAAAAAAGCACAAAATAAACGCATTCAATCGCCAACGTAACTCCAATTCAAAACGGCACAACCTATTAAAGCATAACACTAAAACGAAATATAACAAAAGAAAAACCAACCTAAAGAATAAAGTGCAACGCAGTCAAATGTGCAGTGCAGTAAACCTTTTACTTCCTTTCCGTCCTCTAAGTCAGTCAGCCAGTAAAACTTCTATACTCTAGGCGCTTCGAACCTTAGGCAATTTGTCGTCTGACCTAACAGCTCTAAGAAAAACATTTACATATATACCAATTTGAATTGTGGCATGAAAATTTAACAAGCAAATGTTAAGAAGTGTGTTGATGTATGAGGCATGAAAGTTTCGAGAAAAAACCCCAAGTTGCAGCCTGTGCCAACCCCACATATGTTGCGATCAGCAGCAAGTCGTGTAAAATATAGGTATATTTGTATATATAAACAAGTTACGGTATCCCGCCAACCCATTAGAAACACGGACAATTATTCATATAGTTTTGCGTTCAGAGTCAAATAAACCAAAAAATATTACGATATGTGAATGCAATTTTTTGTATAATATTTATTTGAAACTAGCTGCCTCCGCGGCGTTGTCCTGCATGAAAATATGTGTGTTTGAAATGAAAAGAAAGTTGAATTTATATTGTGTTAAAAATCATTTATTTTCCTACATTTTTTTTCAATGTATGTAGGGCGGTTTCATAAACAACAATTTTTAATTTCAGTTCCGGTTTCAACTTGTGAATACGCCAACTATAACTGGCCGTGTGAAAAACATGGCATTTCCAGATTTATGCCACACTCTTCCAGCGCCTATCCTTGTGAACTAAAATGGCAAATCGTTGGAGCTCAAAGGAACTCGAAGAATCAAGCATTCGGCCCCCTTGTATTCGATAGTTGCGTCACAATCAGTAGGGTTCCATTACAAAGTTTCGGTGCTTGAAGATTGCGAAACATAATGACGACAGATCCAACTTTGAGACGCAAATTATGCGGCGGCATACCAAGCCTCTCCAAAGAACTTAGAAATTCCACTGGGTAATTCACGGCTTCGCCTTCATTGTCAAGATGATCGATTGATTCGTATGAGCAATCCAGGAATTTGACTTTGAACTTTCCAGATTAAGTCATTAACATCGGTATTTTTGGCAGCTAAAATTGGCGCGTGCACTTAAGGAATCGTAGTTACGATAATTTGGCCAATGTTCGGATAAACATTCGTGAATTGACAAAACGCAGGTGAAATTGATATCAAACCACTGGAAGTATCAAGCGAAATTTGCCCATTTCCAATTCTTAGCGAATACAATGTAAAATGTCATCGGCAATGTAATTTTTTTCATATCCCATAACTGCCGCGAATTTGAAGTCGAAATGATCTTCGCGAAAAGTATCCGAACTTAAGTGGCATGTGAAGTATCTATCGCACTGTCCATCGTTTGTTTCCAGTGATTATCATGTTCCAGCAATTGAAATTGCTGGCATGCTTCTCAAAAAGTTGCACACACTGTACCATTCACAATACGCAATGACTTAAATGAAGTTGAGCCGCGATACGCACAACAGTCGAAAAACTTTCATGAATTGCAAAAGTAAATATCCTACAAAGCGCTTTATTGCAGTTCACGTATCGACCCATTTGATACTTGCTGATCTCATCTCGTTCAAGGCCAATAATCGCCATGTTGCTTTCTGTGATGACGTATTTGATAGATTTCATCAAACTGCAATAGTCAAGATTGACATGAGCTTTGAATGTGAGACAACAGTGGCGAATATGGTACGATTCATGTGTAGTTAACTTCGATGTGTTGTTAACTTCGATATTCACGCCCCTACATTGAATGCTAAATGCTCTGGCATTGTCGTCTGGTGAGCGACCATCATTTGCGTTTCCGAAAGAAAAGCACATGGATAGCATTTACTGCCAGACATACAAACGGAAGTGGGATTGTGATGTCCGCAAGGTCCATGAACCATATTGGTTTTCACCACTTCCTATAATTCTGGATCTATCCCTGAATCAGGAACTTCCGCAGATTAATGAAAATGATTTCATCAATTTGATCTGGTGTAACCACCATCCTCATCCAAAGAAGAACGTGTTCGTGCGCAAACCTCTTTTTTGCTACTCAACAGAATATATCCAGCATATAACAGCACCATACAGGTTATCACAGCTAGCATAGCTAACAAAATATATAACAACAAAGTTGTCGTACCTAGTAAAATATACTGACAAGAATGTTGCAACTATAAACAGAAATTCAATTCAGCAATATTCTGAAAATAAACAATATCATTGTTGCTCAATAAAGTTGATTTCCAAAAATTACAATAACAGCACATTTCTTCGGCACTAAACCAGAGCGGAAGAGCTGTGTGAAGTTGGCACCCCACTTTAACCGATTGCAAAATTTCTGTGCATACTTGAAGCAGCTTGACGCGCCAGGGATTGTAGTAATTAATTTTTCGTTTGTAGTTGAGCCGTTAATCCAGAATTTATTTTTTTTTTTTTACCATATGGACAAAATTAATCGACAGGTCACCGGATATTTGGTTTTCTAAGTCGAAATGGTTTGTAGTTTATTGTAGTTGAAGCGAAATTTCAATTGGCGGTATATATGCTCATAGATCATCATTAATTGTTAGACGATACAAGAATTATTACCGAGAGCTATGGTTGTTTTTCTACCCTATCGAAAATTAAAACTACATGATTGTAGTAACAATTCTTTTACTTGTAGTCGAACTATCACATCAGCATTGATGTTCAAACTACCTGAAGGGTTAATTTTATCGGTGACTCGCCGGATACCCGATATTTATAGTCAAAATGGTTTGTAGTTTTTTGTAGTTAGTGTAAAATTTTTATCCGAATAATAAATTTTGACAAATCAATAACCACGGAATGATTTTAATATTACTATTGAGAGTTTCGCTCATATTCCGATCGCCGCTAGATTGGAATGTAATTTTAAGATAGTTTTATAATTTATCATCAGTTTTTCTAAGTTTTATAAATAAAAAAGAAACCGTGAAGATACGGTATTGGGTCTAGACGGCGTTGTAAGATCCTCGTAATCCGCCATCTTTTTCCGGTTATACACGTGGTACCGGCATAAGGCATTCTCGTGGTGAGGAAAAATGATTGTTGCTGCGTTTTCCAAATGAACATACATTATTTTTATTTTAAAAGTTACCTGTGTATTTATGAATAAAAAGCTGATTTTTATCAACAACTGGAGGTAAAAATGCGATAGTTTCATACTATTTTACGGCTTGATATCCATTATAACCTATTTCAAAACTTTTTTATACACCTCTGCTAAGAACATCTTCCGCATTTACAAAATCTCTAACATGTTTCCCATTTATTCATTACAGCACCGCTTGTTTCCATTCGTGTTTCTGAAAACAAGATCTGCACAATCTTCCTGTTATTCGTAAGCATCGTTAAATAGCATGTAATTGAATTTTTATCGGCTCTTGACACATCTTATTTTCTACACATTCTATTTCTATAAAGTAATATATATAACTAAAACTTCACTTCGACGGAAGCTGTGCTGATAAAAATCTGACAATGCCGATCAAACCCCGTTTCACCTGTGACGATTTATTTGAAAAATTTAAAACGTGGAGTTTTTTACAAGATGGGAAATATTTAACGTACGCCCATGAAATAAGGGAAGCTGCTTCTCTTAACACTCAAAAACAAATGTCCAAATCATACATCTATCAGTACATTACTCAAAATCGAGGAATGATAAATAATCTCTAATAAAATGATTTTTTGTTTTACTATAATAATTATTTGCTCCTTAACTCGATCTTGAATACTTTGAAATTTCTCCGACCCGGAACATTAACAAAATGTTGAACTGCAAAATCCAAGGTAAGTCGGGAAAATATTCATAAAAGCGTATTTGTTTTCAACCAACTATGAACAAGTTTTTACTGTGCATTAGATTCTATTCTTGATAAATTCGGAATATGAGCGAAACTCTCAATAGTGATGTTAAAATCATTCTGTGTGTAATCCATTATTGATTTGTCAAAATTTATTATTCGGATAAAAATTCTACACTAACTACAAAAAACTACAAACCATTTTGACTATAAATATCGGGTATCCGGCGAGTCACCGATAAAATTAATCCTTAACACTTTGAGCCCCGCGTGTACCAACGGTGGACATTTATGTTTTGACGATTTGGGACAATGTGACCACCCGTGGACATTGGTGGATTTTCATAATGGGACAATGTGACCACCTGTGGTCACAAAAAAAAAAAAAAAAAAACAATAAAAATGCATATCATCAAAATATAATATCAAAAATAAATATCACAAAGTCACCTCAATCGCAAAAAATCAATAAAACTAAGTAAACAATCAATAAAACAAAAACAAACAAACCAGCTTGTCAACTAAAGCACAACCCTTCGTCAGCATGCGGTCCACCGGTACAGAAAAAAAATGATCACGGGTGGGCACGCGGGGCTCAAAGTGTTAAGGTAGTTTAAACATTAATGCTGATGCGATAGTTCGACTACAGATAAAAGAATTGTTACTACAATGATGTATTTTTAATTTTCGATAGGCTGGAATAACGACCGAAGCTCTCGGTAATAATTCTAGTATCGTCTAACAATTAATGATGATCTATGAGCATATATACCGCCAATTGAAATTTCGCTTCAACTACAATAAACTACAAACCATTTCGACTTAGAAAACCAAATATCCGGTGACCTGTCGATTAATTTTGTCCATATGGTATTAAAAAAATAAATTCTAAATTAACGGCTTAACTACAAACGAAAAATTAATTACTACAATCCTCGGCGCGTCAAGCTGCTTCGAGTATGCACAGAAATTTTGCAATCGGTTACAGTGGGGTGCCAACTTCACACAGCAGAGCGGAAGCAGTGCCGCCGCAATGAAGTCCGTTTCTCGACCAAACTGAGGTTTGCTGTTTTTCTATAATTATTGCTTACGTTAAAGTTATAGAGTATATATAAATAAGTACTAGTAAGTAAGAATTCGTACATATGTAAGTTTATAGTAAATAAGAAAAATTTTGTATAAAAGAAATGTATTCAATTAAGAAATTTGAGTTCAACTTTACAATTCAAAAGGGCGAGTAATTAATTATTTGGTGGCAACCATTAACTGGCTCCGAGAACTTTAAAAAACTTGAAGTTGCCTACACCAAAAGTATTAAAGTGAAATTGTACGCACAAATATAATTATCCAGAATGATTAACGACGGAATTTAATTTTTATAGAAAGTTCAGTCGAAGAGATCTGATCCAATTCTTATCCTGGATCCACAACGTCGAATCTGTTTTGCAACACTACGAAGTAGTCAGAACAAAGCCACTGTATAGAGCTATCCTACGACATATTAGGCAGAAAATTAAAGGCCCTGCAGATACGGCCTTAATCTCATACAACATATTCAATGATGATTGGGGAACAATCAAAAATTGTTTGTCACTGCACTATGCAGACAAACGCGACCTTAGGACTCTATAACACGAACTAGGAACCTTATCCTAAAAACACTTCAGCGTAGAGCAATACTACGCAAGAGTCAATCACCAACTATCACTGATAATAAACAAAATAAAGAGTCATGATTATTCAAGAGAAACAAATAATGTTCTACTGGAAACCTATAGGAATCGAGCCCTTGATATATTTATCAGAGGCCTAAACGGCGAATTGTCTAGAATGCTAGTCATTCAACGCCCCAGCAACCTACCAGAAGCATACGCTTCCTGCCTTGAAATTCAAAATATTAACTTAAGAAACTATTCAATATATACAAAAAAATGGGGGTAGCTCTAATCACATGCAAAAACATCAAATGAATCCAAAACCAATATTTGTACCAAGAGTATTAAACCCTGCCGGAAAAAATTTAATCTATAATAAAAACATGCAAAATCAAGCACCGCCACCACCCAGACCAACCAATCCTAAACCACCAAAAACTATTTAATGTCCAAACCGAAGACGAGGAAATAAATTTTATGACAGACGCCTGTCTACCCTACCCTATTTAGAACTAACTTTAAAGGACGGGGATATCGCGAAGTTCCCTGTAGATACGGGAGCTAATAAAAACTTTGTCTCCGAAAAACTTTCAAAAAATTCAATGAAACTTGAGTGTCCTTTTAAGGTTCACTCAGCCACAGGTCAAGTAAATATAACCCATAAACTACGTAGACCGTTCTTCGGAAGTATAGGTATTACAAATAATTTTGATTTCTTTACATTACCCAATTTAAAATCCTTTGATGGCATCATTGGCGATGATACCCTCAAAGAATTGGGAGCAATCATAAATAGGAAAAAATGACACAATAGCCCTCAAGGATGTGGTACTGCCACTAAAACAAAATATCTCTAAACAAATAAATAATATTCAAGAAAACCCCTATGAACATGAAGTTAAGGAAATGATAAATAAATATTCGGAACTTTACATATATACAAAATCATATCCTTACCCAACCAACCTACGGGGCGAAGTAGAAAACAAGTAAAAGAACTTCTAAACAATGGTGTAATAAGGCCTTCAAAGAGTCCGTATAACTCCCCATTGTGGATTGTTCCAAAAAAACCAGGTCCATCAGGAGAAAAAAAGTATAGAGTAGTTGTTGATTTTAAACGACTAAACGCAATAACTATATCTGATTCCTATCCAATACCTGATATAAACAACACTCTCACTAGCTTAGGCGAATGTAAGTATTTTACTACACTCGACCTTATATCCGGATTCCACCAAATCAGGATGAAGGAAAAGGACATAGAAAAGACAGCTTTTTCTACAGCCAATGGTAAATATGAATTCACTAGGTTGCCATTCGGTCTTAAAAATGCTCCTTCCATTTTTCAGAGAATGTTCAATGATGTTTGAAAATTCTCAAGCGTTTTTGAGAAGCGAAAATATAAACTTGGGAAATGCGCGAATAAAACAAGAAGCCTAATTGCCTGTCTCGAAAATAAATTGCGATAATAAATGAAAACACGTCCGGTCGATTCGATGATTCTAATACAATAGCTTCTTTATTTAACTTCATTTAGTTGCTTAGCCTAAATCTTAAACTAACGGCTTAAACTAGTGGTAATGTTCATATGTATAAAAAAGGGGTAAATATAATTATCTTCAACTTTTCGTTCAATATTGTAATAGATTATGGTAAGTATTAAGGTAAGTAGTAGATTAGTAGTATGAATGCATAATTAAGGTAAGTATACAATAATTTAGATAATTCAATATTTTATAATTTTTTATAATTCATTTTTCTTAATTTTAATTTCAGGTTTAAATACACATATATATCTTGTCGCTTCACGCAACACCGGCCACCTTGACAGGATCAGATTCCTTCAATATCCAGTGGAAGGACAGCCAGTTTGTGGATGGGGCGCTTAATCGTGCCCGTCTTGGTTGCTACTTCTGCGACTCGCACCTTGCCGTCTTGCCCTTCGACGGTTGCGACGACGCGCCCTAGTACCCACTGCTGCGGCGGCACGTTGTCCTCGTGGACGAGAACGAGGTCGTTGAGCTGCATATTGCGTTTGGGGTGCAGCCACTTGTTGCGCTCCTGAAGGCCCGTCAGGTATACTTTGGACCACTGTCGCCAGAACTGTTGCTTGAGACAGCAAACAAGTTGCCATCTCTCGCAACAACGAACTGGGTCCACTGGTACCTTCTCTGGGGGTAATGCCCTCAGGGAGCATCCTATTAATAGATGTGCTGGTGTTAACGCCTCGCTGTCGTTGGGATCTTGGCTCAGAGGTACTAGGGGGCGAGAGTTGAGGATGGCCTCCACTTCGGCCAACACTGTTGCTAACTCCTCTGCTGTGAGTAGCGCGCTGCCGGTTACCCGAACGATGTGGTGTTTGGCGGACTTCACCGCGGCTTCCCATAATCCGCCGAAGTGCGGCGCCCTTGGTGGTATATAGGTGAAGCTGCACCCTTCGTCTGCTGCGAATTTC